>NC_069113.1:46721885-46729385 GCF_025612915.1 Magallana angulata | reverse complement strand
AAATAATTCCAACAATTGAATTTAGATCAGGAATATATTGCTCCTTAATTTCTATTTCCATCATATGAATATCCAGATAAGAAAAAAATATGAAAAAATGATTTATAAAAAGGTTACAAATTTTGATAATATAGTTGATAAAATTAGTATTTGGTTTCAATGAGGACAGTTAACAACGTTATAAATGTGACAAATAGTTGCATTGATGAGGAAGTACATTGACCCTCTCCCCCTATATCTAAAAGTCACAAGATCACGGGGACCTAGAACATACGTCAACGCAAGTACCCGATAAGCTATCAAAAGACAGATCCGCCCCAATATTTCATTTTAAAAAAATCAAATAAAAAATTGACTGCACACTGTGACCCGGACAATTCCCCAGGTATCACGCCGGAGTAAAGTCTCCTCGCGTTTCAGACAATATAAATATTTTAAAATTCATACTTAAAAATTGATCAGTATAGATAGATGTATAAAAACGCCATGACACCAGAGTTTATTATTTATAATGAAGTAAACAGCTTGTGAAGGATGGGGTGGAAAAAAAACCAGAAAAGAAAAGAGAAAATTCAGCCTCAATTAAGGAGTTTTGAATGGTGCAGGTTGTATATGTAAAGAGATCTACATATCGCCAAGTCAGAAAGCCGTGACACGGCGACCTTTTTAAAAGTTAACCACGACCCAGACATGTACGAAGTCTAGCGCAGGTGTCGCTTAGCGCATAGCTGTGCAACACAGAACTGACATAGGGATTTATCATGGGTACAGAAAAGTTGGCAGCATGCTCAACACAGATATAAACTTTGCATTTAAAAAACACGAATGAGAGGGCGAGAGCGCGGGAGAGGGAGAGCGGTATATGCACATGCATTATCTGGAGTGTGTGCACCGTGAAGTCAGCGTATTTGAACATGTGCAGATTTATTACGCTATATTTTTTTCCTTTCATTTTCAAGTAGGTTTTTTTGGTAATAACACAACATAAAAATCTTTATTACTTCATGCACAAATGTGAGACCTTTGTACACGAGTAATTAGTTTCTTTTGCTGAATGGATGAAGATAATTAACATGAAAAAACCTTGAAACCGGAGAGGGAGAGAGAGATTGGCATTGCATAACACATGCATGGAACAGAAGTACCCTGTCTTTTTAAACTCGGTCATTATGGGAAAACTTGTAAATGCTTCTTTTTTCCCGTTTCCACATCCCGCGTGGAGAAGGTGTTATTGCATGAAATCAATTACCGCAGCATAATTTCCCAGAGCCTGCAAGAGGCCTTTTGTTTAACGGTCCAACTCAAGATGTTTCACTCGCATCTCTTTGTTCCTACATTTTTGGTCATATGATATTCACACTTTTTCAATTGTGTTTTATGAGATTTTCTGGGGCGTTCTTGCAGTCTTTTTCCACAGATATTTTCTTTGATGCTGGAAGCAAGAGCGAGGAAGAGAAAATAGAGAGAGTTTTTTTGTTTGTAATTGATTGTGTAAGAGGAGTAATGAGTTATCGCTTTGGTCGATGAGTTCATGATGTACCTACAACATACGTGTGCTTACAGTACAGGTCACACCGTCACCAAAAGTAGTTTCTGGCGGGTTATGCAGTTAATTACCTGACAGACCCAATAGACATGCCTTTCACATATTTCCTTCTCGGTTTCTGCTTTGGTTGATGAGGATGACTTTCAATGACCAATTAACGTACAAATCTGTATTGTTGTTGAAACGCAAAGTGAAAATAATACTTTCATGAATAATTTGGAGAATTTCCTTATGCATGTCCTGTCTGATTGTCGTTATCTGGTTAAGAAAGAACTTTTTGTGGTTTTTTTATCAAATCAATCAGTGAACAAAACATTGAATGTGGATATGTGAATAGACAGTGTCCCTAATGAATCCTTCTACTACATGCTCAATAACCCATTAGCAATGGATGCATTCTTGTAAGGAGGCTTTAGTGATGCTTTCCTCAGATGAACTTAATTTTTTTGATTTGATGTTTTCCTGTTATGCTTCTTTTCAGCTGTTCAAAGAGGCAGAGTTCCACCAACCCAGCATCCTTTCCCTGGACAAGTCACGTGGGCTAACGGGGACCCATTAAACGGACACACATACCTTTCAAGTTTCATTTCCATGCTACTAAGAGCCGAACCATATCCAACATCTCGTTATGGACAATGTATGCAACCCAATAACATTATGGGCATCGAAAATATATGTGAATTAGCAGCAAGGTTGTTGTTTAGTGCGGTAGAATGGGCGAGGAATATTCCTTTTTTCCCGGAATTGCAAATTACAGACCAAGTAGCCTTGCTCCGAGTGAGTTGGAGTGAGCTATTTGTCCTGAATGCTGCCCAGTGCTCTATGCCTCTCCATGTGGCGCCTCTTCTGGCGGCTGCTGGCCTCCACGCAAGTCCAATGGCTGCAGATCGCGTTGTAGCTTTCATGGACCACATTCGAATTTTTCAGGAACAAGTGGAGAAGTTGAAGACTCTACATGTGGATTCCGCCGAGTACAGCTGTCTTAAAGCCATAGTTTTATTTAGTTCAGGTTTGTGTCTCTTTTACAAAACAAATTTACACCCTTCTTCTAATAACAATCTTGTTAAAATCTAGTTCGAAAGGTGCACCTGTTTAAAAAGACAGTTGAAAGAAAGTTTTTCACGAGATAATAAACTGGAGCACAAAAGGTGCAAACAAAGTTGGAGATATAATATTCCATTATCCAACTTTCCACACAATAGGAATAGAGTCGTTCCATGTTTCCCGCAGACGCTAAGCAAATAGTTTATATTTAATATTGATCAGAAAAAGGTTTTACCCGTAATGAATTATGTTTAAATAAATATACACAAGAATCCTCTCATGACTCCCTCGGGTTTTGAACCCTGTTAATTGATTTCATAGTGAAAATGTTGCATAACTCTCTTATTATTTACTTTTCACCGCTATATTGAACACAGTATCGTGTCGAGGGCCTATCATGAAGGAGAAATATTCAAATAGGCTAGCAAAAAAAGTGTTTTAGTTCCACAAAAAAGAGAATTGATGATCCATTGAAATTAAGATTGAAAAGTGTTACAGGCAGTAAAATGTTCTGTTTAATTTTACAGATAGAAAACCTGAACCAGTTCCGTCCCAAAGACCCGCGGTCAACGGATACAGTGAGTATCTTCCCTTTTTTCTCTCGTTCATTAACGTACACAAAGAGACATCTCTTAAGTGTGATAATGTAATTAAGTCTTAATAGTATAGAGAAAAAAATGTACTCCATGTTCCTAAGATTACAAATAAAAGGAAATCTTAACGAGGCGTGTCGATATAGCATATAAAAGTGCGGTAGCATCTGATATCATTAAATCGTCTAGTTTTATATCATGCTGCGTAAACTCCAAAACGTAACCTGCTGCAGAAGACCCAAAAGTCGTCTGCCAAGTTATCAACTACTGGGATATGACCCGTTATGCCCTTTGCTTGCGATTTTTCTGCAGGATGTTAAAAAAATTTTCGGCGAATCCGAAATGAGATAATTGGGAATTAACAGAAGGAAGCCCCTTGGGTCTTTGTGATGGAACTGGGATCCGGTGTTTTGATGATGTCATTTTGATATGTGTGTCCAGTTGTCGCGTAATATCTTCTAATATTAAAATATTTAGAATGCTCATATTCTGTGAATAAAAAAGCTGTAGGCATCTTTTAAAACAGAAGCATTTGACATATATATCATAGTTACAACGACAACAAAAATTCTCAGAAGAAACATTTTGTTTTAGAAAAATATTATCATTGGCTAGATCTGTGGACAGTTGACTGTTGAATAATCTGATTGTTGAATTACAAACGTTCATTCACCTCAAAATGGCCAAAACAGCATACAGAGCTATCAATCAAACCATTGGTGCTTGCAATGTAAAGATTGTACGATTTGAGCGACTTCTTTTGATCCCGTAGTCGACCATTGTAACATTCATACAGGCCGATCACGGTGACCTAGGACGCTGCAGGGCGACATATAATACAAATATGTAAGGCGTTACATTAGGGCGACATAATAAGCAGACTATAATTACATTAGGGCGACCTATTCTGTACACATAATAAGCAGAATGTAATAAAAGGCTCTGCTTTAAGGTGACATTCTGTACATATAACACAAACCTATAAGGCGTTACATTAGGGCGACAAGGACTGTACACATAATGAGCCAAATATGATATAAGGCTTTACATAAAGGTGACATAATCTGTACACATAAGAAGCAGTATTTGATTCGAGATTTACAAACGGGCGACATATTCTGGGCGCTTAAAAATAAGCAGAATATATGATATTGCTTAACGGAGAATGGGGTTCTCCATAAATTTACCCGGTTCTTCTTTTTTTTTGAAATAGCAAAAAGAAATATTTAAATTCACAAAGGAAGAAAACTGAATGGTGAATCCATAAATCTTTCCATCTTTTTAGAAATACACTTGCACTTTTTATATAAAAACTCATTTTATTTTTTTACTATGAAAATTGTATGAACGCTAAAAATTTTCGCTTGAAAACATATGCGAATATTGCACACAACTTTAATATTTATAGAGAAAAGGCTTATTTATCTATAAAACGGGACATTTCACGAATCGTTTACTTACATTATATATAAAATATATACACACCGCCGCACAAAAAATCCCAGGGGTGATGAAAAGCAATGCCAGGCAGCTTGGAAATATTAATTTATTGTGGACGGGTTTATAAACAAGTGCCACAGACAAGACAAGGGTCACACTAAATGACGAAGTACAAAAAGATACAGATTTTTTTTTCTTTGTCTAAATATAATAATATGATATTTGATTCATTTCCCCAAAAATAAATTTATGAATGAGAAATAATACATTCTTCTGTAACAGAAAATATAAATAATAAAAATGTGGGAATTATGTGATAAATCTAGAATTAAAAAATGACGAGGATATTTCTAAAGAGATCAAATTATATCAGAAGAATTGCGGTATTTTCAACGTAGACTATGTGATTAGTAGTAGCCTAGTGAAGAAACCAAGGACGTTAGGAGCAATAAATACTTGTCGGGCAATCAGCAATACGATTATTTTCCAGCACCGGATCTTATATTAATGAGTTGTTCCGAGTTTTCTCCTATTCACTAGATAGCAAATATTCCCACGATGTCTCCACAATATCAAGTGCATCTTTTTGTCGTCCTGACCGTACATGGTCAATAGCTTTTATCAATGCCCTTTATTTTCTCAAGCGACCGAGGTGATATGCACATTGTATGAATATCCAGTGAGATGATGGCTTGAGTTTTATTTTGAATTTATTTTCATGATGCCGTCTTTTTATGCCTTCTTATGCCTGAAAATATTTTTAAATGTCCAATATTTGTCAAAAAATATTTTTAAACGTAAGAAAAACATAATTTTTTCAGTGTAAATTATAAAATGACAAACATCACATAGCATTCTCACCTTAGAAATTTAGAGCATTGTAAAAAAATAAAATACCGTTTTTCCTTAGAAAATTCGTATTTTCCCCGGATTCTGTGGCAGTTTTAATATTTTTTGTGTGAAATGTCGCGAGGGGTTACATATATAACTGACAAACAATAAAAGATTAATTAACACTTGTCAAGAATTTGATTAAGTAGGAAAAATGAATTCGTATTTTAACCTCGATTCAACCTTGCATGGAAAAGCGCCATAGATCAAGTGAGCTGTCGCAGCGGTTTTTCTTGTGTTTATTATAAATACCTACACGAATTGTCGGCGAACACAGACGCGAAGAAAATATTTCAAACTTCATAAGAGTAAACACATTTGATGATAAAAAGCAACACCCCTCCTGACCCTTTGCATTGGAAGGGATTTATGGAGGATTAGGTTTTCCTTTCACCGTAGGATTTTGCATCAGAAACGTAAAATTCATCTTACAAATGCAAATAATTGAGTGTCAAAGAAAAGGGCTGAACTAGACGATTCTATAGAAAGATCGAAATGCTTTGACCCTTAATGTAGTTAAAATACAGGTGAGGTTTCGGGGTTTCTTTACTTTCTTATGTAACGTTTTGTCGACTTAAATGACTCCATTAGCAATCTTTGCGACGAGAAAAATTGACCTCCAACAAGTAAGCGGCTGATATGTTATCTGTGTAAACCTAGCAATGTTTAAAGATTGTCGACTAATTCTGTTTCTGTTATGACGATGAAAAGATTTTCAAAAGTACTCAACCTTTTCAGACCTCGAGAGCACCTTTTTTTCTTTCTTTTTTTCTCTCTCTCTACTGCACATTACACAAGTGTGAAACACTGCATATGATTGTAAACCTGCTGAATAAAAAACATGTTGCTTCAAGCTATAAATAATTTGGCAATTCTCCAAAAGCCTAGTTTTGTTCAAAGATTACGTGAGGCAATATTATATCACTATGGTGCAACGGTAGGCCATTTCAAATTATTTTTTCGTTTCTTAAAAAAATCTTATCTTGACGGTGAAACTAGGATAAGTGTGAGACTCAAATATGGCAGAACCTCATAGAATTCATAATTCACTGTTAAAAAAAAAAACTAAGAAAAAAATCGAGCAGATAATTGTATCTATTGTTTCAAATATTAATTCATGCAACAGAAAAATTATAAAAGGAGGAAAATAATGTGAGATAAGTTAACACCAGGTGAACAATGCAGCAACGAGGAAAAATGCGTTAACTCTAAACACCTTGACTTTTAAGGCATTTAGCCCCTCTCTCTCTCTCTCTCTCTCTCTCTCTCTCTCTCTCTCTCTAAGGGTCACGTGCACGTCTGTGGCAAGTGATAGGAAATAGCCTCAGGTGTTTCAAAGTGCAACCTATCATGTCAACCAATAAACTTCGAAAAAATTGTTTTTAATATTTTCTGACACACGATGTCTAATTAATTATTGTAATTTCGAAACAACAATTCGTTTAGTATATTTAATGAGTTGAATAATGTTAAGAATGAAATCCAGTGGACAAAATTTGAGCCAGATGTCATTGGCATTGTTGCCTTGTGTTGTAAATAAACGATAAAATAAAAAAAGGAAGACCAGTATTTGACAGTCTGCATTCAAAGTAGAGCAAAAAATTAGTGGCTGTATGAGTTATGAATAATTTTCAGCATCGAATGACAGTGTGCCATCTGTCCTTTTATTTAAAATGACCCAGGATTTCACGCAATACTTCATATATATTCATATCTTCGTTGAAAATTGTCATTATCGATATAATGTTATAGAACCAATAGGGATATCCGTATGTCTCCGTATAAAGTAATAATAAGTGATGAAAATTTATGAATTTATAAATTAAATAAAAGATCTGATTTTATTTATGCAAATGATCAATAGACTCGTGAAAAGATAAAATGTTAAAACGCAACTCTCCCTTTAATTTAAAATCGAAAACTTTAACAGTGTAGATGTACAATATACGTGTAATTTGAAGAAAAATGTGTTGCATATTCTTGTAC
>NC_069113.1:46666885-46716885 GCF_025612915.1 Magallana angulata | reverse complement strand
ATCTTTTTGATTAGCTCATTTTGTTCACCCAAAGTTTACTGAACAGAGAACTTATGAAGTTCTCTTTTTGTTTTTCTAGTCTTTTGAAACCAGTGCAAATTTCTCCCAATGCCACGAATACCAAAATGATAAATATCATTTATCCAACGAAAACGATAATAATGATTTTAAGCAATTGATTTTTTTTTAAATAATTTGTTTGCTTCTACATATGAATGCTTCTGTATTTTTAAGTGAATGGTATCATAGAATGATTTACTTTTCAAAATATGCCAAAGGAAAGCTTTCGCCATAATATTTTTTTTTTGCTTTTGTACGAGAGCCATTTATCACTAAGTGTTTTGTTTTAATTATTATTATTATTATTACTATTATATATAACAAAAACCTTATCACAAATATACTATACCGAGTTGTGAATGACTGACGTCACATGTACATTAATCCTGTAAACGAGCTGTTACGGTTTTTTTTTTATTGTTGACAGTCTGTTCAAAAGAAACTCTTACAATGATCCGTTGTATATTACGCACATTACAAAAAATGAACTCTACCTAGTCTGCATGGTAGGACTTCAAATATCCGGTTCAATGGCGCTATGGCGCGGCGACCATCGTAGGAGTTTCGTTATGTATGTTCTAATTCCAGCGACTGATTTTTATGACTGTACTATTCTGTGTTGTGCTACAAAGTGTCCAAGACACTGTCTTCTGTCCATGGCTTATGAAATATTAAAAGTGTTGTAAAACGACCATTGATATCTTGTTTCTTGTTCATTTGGTAATATTTGACAACATTTCAATCTGCCTGCAAAGCATGCTGGCAAAAGCTGTCAGAATATGCTGTGCTGGGTCGGCCTATTTTTGACAAGGCGGTCAGACATAGTTATGTAATATTGTTTACCAGTCATACCATAATGCATGAACCATCAGCAAATCAAAATAGACTTGATTCAGAAAAATGTGATACGCAACATTTTAAGGAAAGAAACCCGACCCGGTGAAAAAATTCTCTTTATGATAGAAAGAAAACAGTAATTTATCACACGAGAATGACGCCAATTGGCTCCGGGTATTTACTAAATAAAACTGACATTTATCTAATAATGAAAAGGAACAAGCACCTATATATGCATGTATTCAACCTTGATATGACCTCTAAGTATTGCTGATATTCAATCACCAAACACTGTACTTATGATTGCATGTTACCTTTATAATTTATGTAGTCGAGGCTGACAAATATTTTTTTGAGGAATTACGATAGTCGCAGCGTTAAAATCATATTGTGTCATTTGTCCAAATATTGAATGTCGAAATATAGTATTTCCCTTTCGGGTCACATTTCTGGAAAACGAAAATAACCTTTCGCTTATTTATATGTAGTAGACATGCTTTATGAAATTTACATCTGTCATATTACACGCGTTTTGAATAATGAATGTCTCCAAAACCACAAGGTGTGTTTCAGACCATGAACCTTCGTCAATTCTTCAGTCTTTGGGATGGGGTCATATTGTCTTCTAAAATATATGACATGTGTTGGAGTAACGTTACCAACACCAAATTGTATATGTTTTGACGTTGGTGTTGACTTTTTAAATATTTAAGATGATTTCAATGGGGTTTCTAAAAGTCTGGTATGAAATATTATAGAAGCAAACTGTAAAAATTGTTTGGCCGGTACGCACTCGTGTAAACACGTGAAATATCATATGTAAACCACAGACAGTGAGAAGGGCAGGAAAATAAAAGAGCAAGGGTTTTCTGTTTCACATATTGAAATTGTCCAATTGGCCTAGATGCCATCGTTTTTAGATAAATTTCTTATGATTCCGACATGTCCCATACATGTTTATCAAATAGCTCGTGTATATTTGGGTAGACCTATATTGAATATATTCTTGACCTTACTGATTAATTGATTGATGTGTTCAATGTCGTTAAATATGAATGTCAAATAAGTTAGAAAGTTACAGTTTACATAGTAAAAATGATGATTTATTCTTCAACTTTTTATATAATTCAATTTTGCCGAGTAAAACTCCACTACATGTCATGTTGTTTAATAATTGTATAGAATATCAGTGCCAATCTTGTTGGGCTGTTTGGGTCAAAATATGCTTCTTATAATTTGGTTTTAATTATTAAGCAAACTGCTTTATGTTGCAATATGGCTATCGAGCACCAGATGTTGCGCAGTCCTTCTTTTTTGAGTGATTACCGAATGACCGGTTGACGTGAATGTTAGATAATCTACGATTGCAAACCAGAATTTTATCTCTAAATCTTTCTATCGAAATTGCAGGTTTGAAGGTTATAGATACGTGCTTTATAAGTAGTCTGCTACAGGGGTCGAGAGCAGGGGTATACAAAGAAAGTTATTGTCCGGGGCATGATAGCTCCAAACATAGGACCCTCTCAGAAAACCATGTTTTATCAAAGTGAGGATAATGAAATATTAAAGCATATCCGTTTTTCAACAGTCCGTCATTGATAAACAGGTTATGTGAAAGGGGATCAAAACAAACAACATCCCATCAACTGGGTCAAATAGGGTGGAACTGTATTAACTTTGGGAAAAATATTAATTTCAAATATTCAAAAAGTCCATTCAAAAATCAAATCTGATTCCAACATAAAGTCGGGTTTTTCGTGTAGTCTATCACCCAAAGCACAGATTTTACACATATCGAGTTATAGCCGTAATAAAAGCCTAATGATATATATCAACGGTCTACCAAAGACAGGACCGTCTGGGAACGGTTTATTTAACTTTTTCTTCAAGTCATTTCGTTTTTTGCACGAGCTGCAGTCTTTGGCAGAGATTTAAAAGTCAACCGCGTCTGATCTCCAAAGTGACATGGAGATTATGGCTTCGGTGTCATGTAAGTTACCGGCAAGTAAAAATGTGGATTTAATTAGACGTAGACTGTTTTAAAAGGTCTTTGTCACTAGTTCGCGGCAAACGAGCGGTGACGATTGGGTTATAGATATAATCTGTCTGGGGTGTGCGGATGACCATGTGAACACATTACGGAGACCCGAGTTTATTAGGCCTTCATTAATCCCCGAGTCTCGTCTTGCATGTTAAATTATGCATGTTCTCATGTAGAACTGTAAATAGGATAGGTTTATTATTATCATTCTGACATGTGTCTAATTGTTTGTAATGAAACCTTGCTCCTCTTACGCTCCCAGCTTTCTCAAAGAAAAGTTTTCTTTTACCGGTTCTGATTGCAAACCAGTTTAAATTGTTATTGCTTTTTACAAATATCATCATAATATAAATAAAGTTTTATAGACAATTTTTATGGTCTGTTAAAAAATAAAATATTCTCGAGAGGACTTGAAACCCCATCACACATTTTGAGCATTACTTCCACATATGTATTTCACATTTAGAATATCTATGTATCTAAATCTATAAACGATTTAGCTAGATTGTATTGTCGTTCGTTTTCTTTTTTCCTTTATTTCATTTTTGGACAAATGACACAAAAGCTCAATCGATCACACAACGAAAGCTGTCGTAACTATAACACATATTTCGTGTTTTATAATTGCAGCCCTCCTTTGCAGCCAGTTTATTGTCATCTTCGCCGTTTCTTCGCCATCGGCATCGGATGATACCTTATGCTCACTGATTAAAGTAATAAAGTCTGTGCCCACAATCCTCCATTTGTCTCTCTGCTGCACAGTGTTAACAACCTTCCTTCCATATTCCTGGCTAATATGTTACGGAACGGATGGCGTGTAGATTTAAGGTCTTTCCGATTTCTATCTGCGGTGGAAAAATAATTAAAATTAGTCGGATCGTTGTCAATGGGATGAAAAAAAAAGAACTAGGCCGCAGTTGTAAAAGAGCGCCTTAAAATGGAAACATCTCAATTAGTCGTAAATGGAGCTAGCCGACACTCCATCAGGCAGAAGTGTTCCGCAATATCCTAACAGCCATTGTGGTGAAATATCGGAAAACCACAAAACCCAACCCGCCATTTATGCAGATTAGGTTACTGTGTGTACAAGTTTTAAGATTAACTTTCAACGAGTAGTTATTGATTTTTCATTGTGAAAAAATAAAAATTATCACCGGATGCCTCGAAATTTTTCAAAATGAGCTTTCTCGAAATAAAATATATTTTAACACCCTTTTGTTATAGAAACTCATTATAAGTAACTGCAATATGTTAATTAAAGTAAATGCTAAGCATTACTCTCTGAATTATTATAGACTTTCAAAAGAATTTACTTTACAAAAAACCCCAAGTATTTATTATAATCAGTGGCTTAATAGATTGACCTCGTAACCTCAGTAAAAATATATTTTAATCCTCTTGTATATTTTTTGCTAGCATCAAAATTTTACCACAAACATGAAAGAAGTAGATGGTGCGAATTAACTTGTTAATTTCCATGCACCAAAAACTATGAGAATCTTGATATTTTTTTGTAAAGGACACAAGCATGAGATAAAAACATAAGGATTTATTTTTTTTTTAAAAATACGGACAAATGGTCTTTAAAAATGAACAACATTGCAAATTGATAGGACTTGGCTACTTAACCCCAAGACGCACTTCAAACGGGACAAAACAAAACTATTATTTATCAAATACCAGATCACGAAATTTGTTAATCACTTTCACATTAATGTCTCGTTTCTGATTTATTAATTGAGTTTAAAAATGGAGATAGCCTTATTACTAATTATGAATAAATGTATATCTATATACAATAGCCGACACTTTCCGCCTCAATTAATTAACGGATCATTAATTACTACCGTAGATGATGCAAGTTCTAGATTTTTTTTTTACCATATTCCTCTCTTGTTTTGTTTTTGCCATATGTCTTTATTCAAAGTGACGTCTAAATATCCCTTATTTGAATACCATTAAGGAATATATCATTTAGAATCATAGCAGGTTGTGTGTACTTTTGAAATGATAGCTTGATTTGGTTTACGAGGGGAAATTCTTGAAAGTTCAATTTTCTGACTATTCAAAATGTGAAATCACAGATGATTTATATAACTATTTTTTCTTTACTAATTACGAGACACATACATGTATTTGTCATTTTAATTCAAAATCATTATATAAGAAAAAATTTAGTATTTTGAAATACAATGTAAACATGTCTTCCTTATATATGTGATTTATGGAAAATCAGCTGACGGATGAAATACAATGCAAAGTACCCTTCTCATTCCCACTGAAGCACCGACATATCAGTAAAACTGTATATGCCCTGTACACTACTTATGAACAATTGCCTTTTTTATCTTGTCTAGTCTGCATTCAAGATGATACGGGTCTTTTCTTTCACTTTTACGGTACAATTTTCGGCATTGCTCATTATCGGCGCGGGAGTATGATGGTACAGAGAACGGGTGTCGTCTGCAGCTTGTTTTGACCTAGTTTTTAAAAGAAATAAAAGCAAGAAATTTTTACACGAGAATGGATTTCATGTAATGTTTTTATCCGCAAACAATGAGATCAAGTTCCTAACGAGGGACATCTGTTAAATTTAAGATCTCGCGTTATCTTGTTGCGAGACGTGATTTATCTGCCTCTATCTCCACTATAAAGCATTGTACATGGAACGAGCAATTTATAAAATATCTGGCGGGCGGCAGGGATCATGGATGAGAGAAGGGGGCTCACATTTATGGTATCAGACATATCTAATTTAACCGGTGTTAATTTCTGTATCAACAGATTCAAGGTCGTCATATTTTTTGAAAATTTTATCATACGTGAGGGTATCTTATGTGTATTCTAAAATTATTTTTTAAGATACAACGTTCTGTCAACAACTGCTTGACAAATGTACATTTATCTCAATATTCATAAACCTCGTCAATTTTTCCGAGAACTCTTTGACGTGGCTTTAATATTATTTTTAAGTCTTATTTTGAATTTCTCACAATATCAATTACCGTAAACAAACATAATATCTTAAAACCTGTATTCTTTTCAAGAATTAATTACACAAAAAAAATAATACAAAAAGTACTATACTATTAACTTCATACATACAATCAAATTCGAATTTATCATAATAGTTATTATTGTAAAGACAGACTAGTATTTACCTAAGTCCTATCGGATGATAGATATATATTCACCACTATCATCTAATAACCTTTTGTCATGTATGCAGTGTTTGATACTTTATACATGGATCACTGGTGCATTGTCCATTCTGTGCTTCAATTTGAGAAAGATTGTATTCCGCCACCTACAAAAGAGAAAGAACGCAAATGTGAGAGCAACTTATAGCAAACCAAAGAACAGGATTATAACTGTTTTTTTTTTCATTTAACCTTGACCTTAAAAGGTGTTTAATTAATTAAAAAGATACTTTCATACAGATAGTATGATAGAGAGTTGACGAAACTGGTTTTTGCACACCTGAAGTCAGGAAAATTCGTCGCAATAAAAAAACTCTTTCAATGTCGTGTCACACAAGGGTTTAAAGTTTTTCTGCCTGTCCTCTGCCAAGAATGTGTGTTCAGGCTATGCTTGCCGAGCATTCCCCGAATTGCCTGTTCATTAGGTATCACACCATGCCTTCACCGAGCGGGTGTTTGGTTGAATTTCTTTATTTGATTTCCGACAGAGGAAACATTGTGGTAGAGTTTTCTTATCAAGCAGACAGACCATATAAAGACTTGAAAAAATCCAAATATGCAAACTTTTCAGAGTTATCTGCACAGTCAAAAAGATTGGCGAATGCCAATGGTCCCCGACCGAGGAATTTCAACGGGGAAATGATAGGGTATTCTATGGGATTGTCCAAATTCGCGTCAACGTTCCAATAATTTCTAAACCAAACATTCAAACAGCGGAAACCTATATTCAATTACATAACTCCATTATTTATTACTTCCTTATAACTTCATTTTAACTGCGATAAACAAACGCAGTTTAAAAAGTTTTTTTCCACCGTAAATGAATGTTAGCAAACATTCTCATATTTCTTGATTAATGATCTTTCCAAGGTTTTCTTTTCTTAAAGTACCCTATAATTGTCATATTAAATAGAAGTTAAAAAGCATCGCTGTGCATTAGCAATGACAACAATATTAAGTCTTTCTTTTTTTTTACTGTGGCAAAACACTTCTACCTTGTTAGAAAAAATCAATTTCCTTAAAAATATCAAATCATCATTTTTGAATATTAGTTTTGAAAAAAAAATTCAATATTCGAATCTTACCGAACAACTAACGGAAACTCTGCAGAAATTTTGACAACTGACACCTATGTGGGAGTGGACCTAAAAACCTGCAACTTAACGACTCGAAATATTGCACAGCATTAATATGCTAAGAAGCGGGGGAGTGCAGAAGCTTCAAAGCAAATGTCAACCAGCAATAGATTGACTTGCAAATATAATTCTTTGCGCGGGAATTATCGGACTTTTCAATGGAAAGCACCTTTTTTGCTGGGATTGACAAAGAGGTATCATCTTTTCCTGACAGGTCCGATCCTCAGACCATTGATAGAAGATGGAGACATGCATATAGAATATCACGGTACGAATTTGATACACAGTTTAATTTCAAACATCCTGTTGCTTTTCTTACTTACAACTTATCTTAGTCGACATCAACACACAACGCTTTGTGGAAACTATGAAAATAAAGTTCTGAGTGAAAGAAAATCAAACATTAAAAATCTATCAAGGCAGATGTTGCGCAGACTTAATCGACCCCAATGTTCTGTGTCAGCAATCCGACTGTTTCTTCCTGCCATGGTGTACCAAAAAATAAAACGTCTTTAAGACCCATACCGGCTGCAACCTGGAGTTTTCTAATGCATGTGCATACCCATTTGCTGCATGCGGTGATGACAAACACGATCGATTGACATCTACTCAATACAGTTCAGTAGGTGTAAAATCTAAATACACCCTCACTCTATTCCTCATACGGATGTCACGAAAGGAAACAAATCGCCAGCAGTCTGCCCCGATATCACAGGATATGGTGTGTTTATACTTATTCATTTAGCTTCTCCATCATAAAAATGCCTCAAAATAAAACAAAAATCGAAAAGACTGTTTATTGTAGCGAATATCACATTTATTCAATTATTCCAGTTTACAAATTCCACTGCCATATAGTAGAAAATGAATATTGACATATAAAGTCACAGAGACATTCCAGTGTAGATTCATAAACTTAAGATATTTTGAATATTGATCATAGAATTACAAAATAAAATGGAACAAACCTTATTTATTCTCCAGTTTCCGCGTTTTGATAAAACAATACAAATTAGTAGAAAATTTGAATGGACACAAACAAGTAAAAAGGGGACCTTGTGCACGCACAGATTGCTAAATGAATGGGCGTGCTAGCTGCATAAAGCCCTGTGACACCTCGGGCTTAACAGATAAGGGATAGGAGGAGAAAGTGGGATAAAGTGGAATAGACCGGGATATACTTAGTGTACCTTGTGGAAGTTTGAGAAGTAAATCCATTTACCAAATATAGAACTTTTTTGAGAAGTCATCGAACTGTCGAAAAGCTTTTCCTTAATCCACCCTCAATACAATATGGACTGGTAACAGTTCTGGATTGACAAATGGGTAACAATGTGTAATTATGTTCGCTAATTTTGAACCGGATGCGAAATTCCCAACACCGGAAATGTCGGCAATGCGACTCGCAGCTTCCAGTCTTTAGTGAATGCGGAAGACGTATTTCAGATAACCTTATGCTCTTTACCAGGACAATTATTATCAAGTATTCAGAAGTGAGGACCGCTAACTTAGTATAACACAAGTACCTTCAAAATCTAGATTTATTCACAAGTACGTGCTTTGGCTCAAGAGCACAAAAAGATAACTGGGAATTGTGTCAACAGGTCCAGAGATGATTCAAAGAAACTCGTTTCAAGAGAAGCCACTAGTGAGCTCGTCTTGTACACTACAAACATCCTCTCAATTCCACGAAAGCTTACTTAGTAAGAGATAAAACGATTATATATATATATATATATATATATATATATATATATATATATATATATATATATATATACACACATATATATATATATATATATATATATATATATATATATATATATATATATATATATAATTTGCGTATAGTTAATTTAAAATGTCAGAGTTGAGAATTGGACTTTATATTCTTTACTTTTATAATTCGGAAATGTTTATTTAAAGATTTCAAGTCCCCCCCCCCTCCCAAAAAAAAACCCCGGCAAATCTGCTCAATGTTCATGTTCATGTTGAGTTTTCCAGTCGATGGAACAATTTTACTTTGTCGAACTTTCAAAATATTTTATCGTGATTCGAACGTTACCCGTTAGTAAATTCATTTTCATGTTATAATAATCTGTTTTATAATTATAGAAGTATAAAGAGGCATAAAGGGTATAACAAAAAATATTATATTTTTTATGCTGCAAAATTATATCCATGGATCTTATCTCCAATTGACTAAATGCTGCTAATTTGCTTAGAAATTAAAGAGCTTTTAATATCTAAGAGTTATAAAGTACGCACTTTTAAGTTTGTTAGAAGACTGCTCAATGTAAATGAATACGGTAGCATTTAAGAAGACATCAATTGATGATGTTAATGATAAATGTTTAGCATCTGACTGTGCATGTAACTTTATTTCTGTAATTATAAGTAAAGTAAATAATGTGGTGAATAGCTTATAAATATTAACGCACAATGTATTCGGTACAAGTAACGTAAAAATTACTTTTGGTAATTCTTCGTTGTATTCTCACTACATGTAACCTTATGATTTGATTTTGGTAATCCTCCCTTTATGTGTAGAGTTATGAAGTTGCAGTATTTCAAACCATGTAACTGTATTATATTAGTTGTTTGCCCATTAATAAAATAAAGAAATTATAGTTCCTCATTGGTGTAACAGATGAGAGTAAATTATGAGGGTAAATTACTTATGCCTATAGTATATGAATGTACTGTGCAATCATCAATGTTCATGGCTTTCGTGGGTAACCCTTGTCCACGAATTTACATGGAAAGCAAATACAAAAGCATTTTTTAAAAAATATTTATCAACATAATACCAAAAACTTGATACCAGTGACATAACGTCACGAACATTGACCCCCACGAATAAAATGATTCCAAAGAGTGTGTGTGTGTGTGTATATGTATATGTATGTATGTATGTATGTATGTATGTATGTATGTGTATATATATATATATATATATATATATATATATATATATATATATATATATATATATATATATATATATAATCCATTAATTTTCTCTGAATTGTATTCACCTAATTGAGTGTATTATGGAGAAAAGGCGAATAATTAAAATTGATTAAAATTATTAAAGTTTGAAAAGTGATTTTGGTAATCTTTCGTAACATTCTAATTTATTGTTAAGTTATTCTTTCTGTACTTGTAACTGTATAAGTAATTGATTTGTGTAATTTATAAAATTGTACAGAGCTGTATTTTTTACTTCACAGACTGTAATGTGTATTTATAACTTTATCAATTGATTTGGCCAATGCTTTGTTTTATTCAGTATTGTGACAGAAATATACCATAATTCCAACACTGTTCTGTACCATGTACATGTAACTGAAAAAAAATCATGAATTGATTGTCATTACTTTTTAAAATGTTCACAGGTCAACCCAACAAATAAAAGGTGTACAATTAACTTTATTGATGATTTCGGTAATTTAGTATTAAGTGGTTATGATACATTTCGTACAACCCACATAATGTACTAGAACATGACTATATATCAGTTTTCGAAAAAAAGATATTCAATTAACAATTCATAGCATGGGTAGTTAAGTTTGCAAATTCCAAAGAAAAACTAACGTTCATAACTGTTTTGATAAGGTAGTAATAGTTGCATGTAACTATGGCAATTGATATAGGTAACATTGCCTTATATTTATGTACTACAATATACCAAGTGAGTGAGTTGTTCGGCTATAGAAGATTATAAATCTTATCAACACCCACCCAAAGTGTCAAGATTTGGAAATGTTGCAGATTTTTGCACAATAACCACAAACTCTTGTCAAACTCTTTCACATTTCCAGATCTCTAGGCCATGAGTCGACCTAGGAAGTTTTCAGCAAGTTCAAATTCAACGCATTCTATCGACCAATAAACAAGGCACATTAGTACTTCCTTCATGCAAGAGTGCATTGTTTTCAAGGGAGACAATGCAGTGGGACAGAAGCGGCCCGAATCAGGAAGTATCGCAGTCTCTTTACACCCAATTGCCGATTCTAGAGGAGTCTTTTAATGATGCATCGTTCCAAGTGTTTCTTTAATTGGGGGAATGTCCCGGAATCTCACTCTCTCCAACAAGAACTAATTAGACAGTCGTTTTGGAAAGAAAAGTATCATCACAACACTTGAGAATTGAGTCACTAGGTGTAGAAGTTGTGCATGAAGACATAACAATGTGCTTTTTGGTGCTTACGTCTACTTAGGTCAGGGCCAGAAAGAGAGTATATCAAAAAAAAAATTCCAACTTCTTCTGAAGTATGCGAATCTTCCGAGGCATCAAAGCAGTTTAAGTTTACATCCTCTCTGCATCCCATATTTCTTTTCATCTTTTATTTAAGCTCGAAAATTACACCCTTCCCAACCCCCTTCTTTTTTGGAGTCGCTGACAACGATGTCTGAGTTTGACCTTGGTTGTATAAAGCCATGCATATCAACCTGCCTTTCCTTCCTCGAGTGATAGATAAATACACCGAATAAATAAGACAGTTAACATGCTCATATCTCAGCTCGACCCGTTATCTTTCTCTCTCAAGACCTCAGCAGACATTACGTCAACTCAATTCAGTTTGAAATTTTACATTACCTTTAACACGTTAACTTTTTTTCAATTTCAACTTTCTGCAACCAAGCTGTTTCTTTACCCTCGTATCAACACGAAATAGATGAGTTCCCTTCCCTGCATATGTAAAGCCGACTCCAAAACTCATTAGAACTTATTAGTGAACATGCATGAGAACGTCTTTGAATCTGCAAGAGGTTCACCCAGTGCCATTCACAAGAAGCCCGATATCATACCCTATTATATAACTATATATACATAACGTGAATCGCTCAGAGACTCAGGCGCAGAGCATTACCGTCAAAACATTAACGAGATACACACACGTTTTTGCCGGGAAACTGACGGGAGGGGAGAGAGTACGAACACCAATATGAAGCACCACGACTGTAGCTGGGAAGGCTACTGGGTACGCTGTCATGCTGGTAATGTAATGATGATTTAACCTTACAAAATAGAGGGAAACTATAGGAAAAAAACACCGTTTACTATCGCGTCGTACGAGAATTCGACTTTTATTGCTTTCCAAGAAAAGTGTTTTCTTCATCATAGGCAGACTCTTGGTATTATCGGTCCCACGGTAAATTCTTAGTTCACTGGATTAAAAAAAAGACAAGACCGACATTTCACTGAGTATGCAATCGGTTGCAAGGTAGTAGAAATCATGAACAAGCAACAGGACCCCTGTCCACGTAAGCTTACCAATTTACTTTTTATACTCTTTCAAATTCAACTAGACTAAGACTGAAGAAACATCTCAAATATAGATTCTGGGTTGTAACTCTCATCTTCATATCTGATGACACGATAGAAGCTAGGTCTGTCCTCCATACTCTGTAAGCTGATTGCCTCCACCGGTAAAGTGAGTGGTCCTCCCGCTGCTAAGTAGCTCACTCAGGAGTCAGTGCCTCGCCTTATGCCGCTCACCATGTGTGAAGTACCGACTTATTTTTTGTCTTGGGCACAAACCAACATGTCCTCTTCACAAAGACCAGCAGGGAGGTTAAAAGACAACGACTTTGGATGAACAAATATGAATTTAATCAGTAGGTCTTATTTCAGGGTCTATACATTTAACTAGCCAGGAAAATGCGTGATGGTATCGTAACAACAAAATGTGATGCTGAAATCAGTATTTGTGTTTTGATGCTTTTAAAAAATACCTGTAGTACACCGATATGTAAAAAAAGTTTTTTTTTCATGTTTTCTTGTGAATAGATATACTGAGTATATTGTATGATGAATAACAATGAGTGTCTTTGCTCTACTCTCTCGCATATTCAAAATATTTTAATATTATTTCTCATACTATCATCTTTTCATAGTCATGAACAAAATGGGTTGATGCTAATGATTGCAAACAATTCGCGGGGATAAACTGCACATATTATTTACCCAGACGGTTACACTCATAACCTTTGACCTTTCTGTCCGCACCCTGCAAGAGTCCTTTAACTGATCTCTTTAATTTGCGGATATCCCAGAGATAAGACAATATCGTATATCCAGGTGTTCCTAGTACAATTAAATTATTTGATGTAATCTGACGATAACGACCATATCCTGCTATATCTGGTGGGCCTATCTCGAAATGTGCAAG
Organism: Magallana angulata; assembly: GCF_025612915.1. Lineage (NCBI taxonomy): Eukaryota > Metazoa > Mollusca > Bivalvia > Ostreida > Ostreidae > Magallana > Magallana angulata. The sequence goes on along the minus strand of NC_069113.1, from coordinate 46,703,429 downwards.
GGAAGTTCTTTGAAGGCTTAACATTGCAAGAACTTCAGGACTATAGATGCACAAGTTGGCGGACCTGCATGCCAAAGGTCGCAAACCTGTCCCACTTTTTAATCCTGATGAAAAGGTTAATGATAGAAACAGGGCAATATGGAAAGAATTTTAATGTATAAATGTTGAATTTAAAGTCTTCTTGATGCACAGTTTTAACATTTATCACCTGAAAACCGTGCACAAGGTATGGCACAGGAATTTCATTACACGAACGCATTAATATTTGGCTGGTTGTTGAGACTCACAAAGTTTTCCGACACTCTAAAACAAAAATACAAAACTCTTCAACAGTTAATTATTGATTGAGTTAGCGATGACCTGATGAGGAATTTTGTTTTGCCTCTAATCTGTACTTCTATAGGCATGTTTAGTCCACGCGTGATGTAACATGGACGTGAAGGAATATACTTGACAATTCCAAGTATGTCAAGGTAGAATACAAGAGGAATCAAGTCTGTCTGCTTTTTCTTGTGCCCAAAACAAATATATCAATTAGAAGTCTCGGCTACGCCTTTTAAAATTTGCAAGATGCATTTTACTTTCAATTTTTCTGAATTTAGAACTTGCAATAAACAAGGTTTATAAGTTTGACATAAAAAAATAACTTATTGGCTTGGCATGTGGTGATTTTTAAAGAATTTTATGAGTGAAAAAAATAAGGGTATATCATTACTTGATCGTGTTGATGATTTTTACGACATTATGACATGTAGGTGACAATAATCCATTTTATTACAACAGATAGGGACATTCATCTCGGTGAAATCATCCGATCGTTGCGCAATTTTAAGTCATGTTTGGATAGGCAACAATTGCTCCGAAAGACATGGAGAAAAGATACAGATCTTTCCGAATCAACCCCCGATACGGTCGACTTCCCTCTTAAAAGGTGCAAGTTTACGGGGCGCAAAGGATCACATACCGACCTAAACCCCTTAATCATAGGGTGATATTTTTAATATTCATCCTTAGTTTTGTGCTGATGTATCAATCTATCCCCGTAAAGATATCGCATATGAACTCTTCAGAAAGAATTTTCAGAAGTACAAACTCTCTCTTAACAATATTCATACACTTTTATCTTGATCACTTATCTTGTGTTTTGTAAGTCTTTTTCCTCGAAAAGTACGCTTTTCTTGAATGTATGCATGTAATTTATATCGATGAGCAATGTGGTACAGGTAATTAATTGTATTGGATATCACAGACGAGTAAATTTTGTGTGTTTAAACTCTACAGGAAGGGTCGTGGTCAAGCTTTGTCTTAAGGTCATCGACAAAGGTCAGGGTCATTTTCGAATTTGTATGATTTTGTTTGGGATCCTCTGGTTATGAAAACGATGCAATATAACAAGCGAGAAAACACCTTGTAAGTGAATTGATTACTATGGATTCCGTCGGGGGTTAAAGTGTTAGATTTTAGATCCCTTGTCAGCAGCAATTTAAGATTGTATTTTCTTGACACCTTTTTGAATTCAGTGTTATGGAAATCATAAAATGTACTTACAAAAACTCAATAGCGAACCCACAAAGACATATAACGCTGAACCCAATTCACATTCTACAACAACGAAATGACATCAACTCGGTCTAAGCTCATTTAGCAAAACATAACTATATGAAATAACTACAGCGATAACCGACTTCTTCGCCAAAAAATTGTCATTACATTCAATATATACTACTGAAAACGGAATAGCAGTACCATAATCGGCCAGATATTGCTAGCTAGTGTGATTAAAACCAAAATAAGCCGACCTCATAAAAGGGGTAAAATGGGCCAGTAATGACATCCTGCCTAGTTATTATGGTGGGTTACATCCAGAGCTTTTTAGAACGATCTTGTAATGTTAACCGAATCGCGGTTTTATACAATATTAACTGCCGCTTAATCGCGTCGGTACTCGGGCCATGACTGAACGATAAAAGGCCACACCAATAAAAAAGGACTTTTACCACTGCCAAATTAAGCTTTCCAAATCTGCAGCAATGCATGAAGACATAATCCGGATTAGGTAGTAGGCAGCTTCCGGAAAATTACGAAATCACAAAGAAAGGGCAAAATCGAAGATGAAACGAATAAATTGGGTAAACGATTAACCCGAAGTTGTGATGTGTTCAACATCATGTTTCGGGGTAATCCAGGTCGAATTAAAGGATAACAGTTCGTTTTATAGGAATAGTTTTGATTTATGGCACCGAGATGCTCTATCATAATTAACATAATTTATTGATCGATCCTTGTGTTTTCGTTGTAGGTGTAAATGTATTGAATTAGGTCTTTTGCATCTATCTTAAAAATAGTTCAGATCGAACGGTATACAGGTAAATGTTTTTATTCTTTTAATACATATGTCACGTACCAACGTTTTTCCCATGCTTGTTCACTATTTAGGGGTTTTCCGCAAGCGGAATTGGCTATTTATAGCTTTTACAAAGTGTACTGTTCGTTCCTAATATAGTTTCGATGCAGGAAACAGTACACAACGTACCTATTCCTCTAAATTAACTGACTTCGGGTCATAAGTCGAACCAGGAAGAGTATAAGGTTCAGTATGGCACCAGAATTGTATGTGACCCCGGGGACATGGTCGTAACATCCTGGTGTTGGAAATTTATGTAATGTAGTTCGTGTCCATTTCTATTTTAATTTACAAAATAAACACCGTAAATTGAAATAACCCATAGCAATGCATACTACCAATTTTTTGGATATTTTTTTTTGTTTCACTTTTTGCAATTTCTTATGCATGATTTAATATAGATTTATATAAAATCAAATATTTTTCATGGCGAAAATATTCTACAAGTAATTGACAATATATGAAGTTTAAATTTAAAAAATATATATATATATATTTTTGTGAGCTGATTAATTAGATATGTTAATTATATATGATAATTTCAAAATATAAATGTCAACCAAAATTTTCGATCACCTTTTTCTAAGGCAAAGTCGTTGGTCTCTCAGTTTTACCCCTTTGGATAGAAGCCACCATCGTTAATGTTGATTCAGCAGATTTTATCAGCAAATCTTGTAGAACAAAGCTATATTCAATTATCTATATTTACGTGTACAAAATAAGGTAAAAAGGTAGCATTTTAAAATATATTGGTTTTAAAATTCATATTTTCACGCAGTTGATACCATGGTAAATTGGTATTTAAAATTAAACGCAATGTAGGTTATGTTAATTGAATAGCTTTGTGATATGAAGAAAATTAAATAAAACTTAACCCCGTTATTGCGTGCAATTATTAATTCAAATACTAAAAAGGCATTTTTTTATTACTATAATATATATATTTTTAGTGTTGTAAGAATGCTTAATTCGGAAAAAAATATATACAAATTTAAACAATGCTCTCTGTTACCCATTAAATTTGTGTATTTTTAAGATTTTAAATTTTAGAAATAATAATTCAGAATCCATTTATATGTACTACCGGTATCCCTTTTTATCCACTATACATGGCAGTGTTATCTTTTATTATCATAATTATTTATTGCAAATAACTGGAACTTATTAATGTATAATACATTATATGATACACTAACAAGCAACGAAAACATAAAATATTATAAATAAGAAAAACCATTATCAAAACAGGTCTTTAAATTTTTTTCAATGTAATAAGCTGTTTTCTGCTGTCATTGGGTTAACAATATTATATTCTTGGCCATATGAATGTCTTAATAACAAAATTAACAAATGATTAAAATCTTATTTTTTGCAGTAAATCAGTAAAAATTTATTTTTATTGTAAATTGGACAAAATCTATATCGAGACATGAAGGTTTTGACCGGATCGCTTGTGAATAAAACAAACTGCAAATTGCGCACCTGCAGGAGAAAAAAAAATGGCGCCAGAATCTAGATAAACTTTCTTAGAGGTTTGTATATATACATATACATGATTGTATATCGAGGCCCAGATCTAACAAGAATGGTCAGCCAACTTAATTGATTTAATTTATCAATTGAATCCAAACACAGAAGAATGAAAAGCAATTTAATTTAATTAGACGTTCCTAATATCCGTATTACGTAATCCAGTTCTTACCTACTTAAATTCAAATAGATAGGTATGTCATTTGTAATAGTCTCATTTTGCTGTCCTTTCAGACACCAAATAATGTACGTATTGTTCAGGATATGAGCTCTATTTTCAAGTGTTAGTGAAGTTTGATTATGAAGTTCTTATACAGTAACATAACCCTGATGTGGACTGAATAGTGTGCTTAAATCAAAGATCTCGCCCAGAACACCTGAGAGGACTTCAAAAGAACGTTGCTGATTACAGATTACTTCTAAATCCATGCACATTTACATATTTATTTCTTTGTAATGTATGCATTTTCACATTTTCTTTAGTTTTCCTCCGCAAATCCGATCTTATCTTTCATGGCTTTTTGAACTTGGCTCACTGCTATCCTTACCCTGTATAATCTGACCTGTACACAAAGAAAAGACACCGAATAGGTTATATTTTGCCGGTCCTCATCACACAAGATATTCTTATAAGGTCAGACAAGAATTATTTACCAATGATATCTTTCTTACCATTAGCAGACTGAACTTGTACAGGAAAAAGGTGGAGAGTCCTAACCTTAAAGGGCAAATTTTACTTAGCTTCGAAGATTTAAAGAAACATTGGGCTTTTAATAGGACGTAAATGAATCGAGACGATAATTTTTACATTCACGACAAATTAAAAGATATGGTACGAACTTGATTGTAATTCTGCTCCATTATTATTTGCATTCAATGCTTTTGAATGTTCAAGGAAAAGAATATCAGCTGGTGGTGCTTGTTCCGGATTTTGTACACGAATGTGAATCCATGTCCTGTTTTTGATTTATTTCAGAATAAACATTAAACAAGACAATTTGTTCTCACGTATCCAGGACAGCTGGTGACGATGAACTTACTCCCCATGTCGTAATACCTAGAGTATAGTGAAGTGCGACAAACATCATTAAAACTTCTTCTTCATTTAAGAAAGTCAAAAGTCATGCGTAGTAATATGGTCAAAGGTTAATATCATTTCATCAAACCCCAACTCTCCTCTTTGGAACCCCTGTCAATGCCAGACAGGCGAGAGCACGAGTCGAGTGCTGATTGCAGTTTTCAGCACGATCCCTGGTTTGTTTTTCTATTACATAATAATATATGTACAAGTCTGGGTTCATGCGACTTGTCTTTGACTCCAGATATTCCGAAGAGGCTTGAAGTGGCAGCACTTGGGCGTGCAGTACACGTCTCTTCTCCGGGTAACTACGACGCCCGGGCTTACAGAAGAATCTCGCCTCTATTACGGGTGATTTATGACATAAAGTGTTTGACATTTTGTATTTTATTCGTGTTAACGTTCACTGAGTTTACGGACGCGGCGACCTTTTTAAGCTGCAAATGTCAAACATCAATGCAACTTTAAATGTCCTCGACGTTTCGCATTTTTTCACTTGGTCGAAAACGAGCCAAGCGCCACAATCATAAAATTATTAAACCTTCATTAACTTCGTGTTATCTTCTCCAGGCATTGCAGAAAGACATCAAAACGTTTTTCGCAAATATAAAACACTTTGAGGTTTCGGTAAAAAGTGCACATAAAAGTGGAGAAATCTAAATTTTGTTCACCCGGTTAATCAAATTTCCGTCGTACAACAGGTTGCATGTCGACCTTGTACCATGCTGATAGCAGTGGGTGCAAAAATGAGAGCAAAGAAAAAAAACCTACGAACTGAACATCGTGCATTTTCTTGTCCAAATTCCTTTTCCCATCGACATTCCCCCGTTTTACCTGGAGATACCTAATTATACGTTGCCATCGGCTTTTGGGGCTGTACCCCGTCGTTACGGCTCGTCTCGCACAAATTCTCGGGGTACGAGACATTTGAACTCACTTCATGGGCGGTCAGCTGACAACTTTGTTATATACGAGGCTGTTCTCCGCCACATATCATCCTGAACAAGAGATCCTTCTGAGGTCAATTAGGGCCGTACCTCTTGTGGCTTGCTCTCGACCTCAGACTTTCAAATGATGATATGTTTTAGACCGACACGTACGTTTAGCGAGTGTTGACCTTAGAAAACATTTCTCCAATGTCTACACTTGACCTTAAGATGTTGGCAAGCGATGAAATTGGATGTAATTCTCTAAAGTGTTTATACGACTGTCACTTTTCTGCCTTTCAAAGGGCTTTTAAGTGACCTGTTGTGCTAAAATATTTCAAGTGTTTCGTGTAAGTGACCAAAACATAACTATTCACACATCTGCGACTAGATTAAGAACTCGGTAGAATATTCTATGTATCTATGACAATATTAGCCGTGCAGAAGCGCATTTACTAAGGTAAATCAGAAAAAATATTCGAAACTCTTTCCTAAGCGAGAATTGTTTTTCCTCTCGAGATGAGTCAAATGAGGTAAACCAATATATTTACTTCTTACGCGCAACGCTGATTTGTAAACTAATTTGTAAACTTAAGACTGCCACACATAGAATTCGAACCCAATTGGGATACGATTCGACATAACGTGATACGGTATTTCTTACTCCTAGTTTCAAAAAAGGGATTTTACCTTGACCTTTGAAATACAAAAATCAAGCCTAATCCTTCCTTGGCATGTATATTTTTGACACTCGACAGACGTCATGCCGATTTACAAAGATATGTTTTTCATGTATATTACCATATATTTAACATTATATCCTAACTCGCGTGCATCTCCAATGTGCATGTTTTGCAAAAAAAGGTCTGACTTTGAAAGTCAAGGCCGTTGACAAATGTAATGGTATGTTTATTGAATGTTATCTCGGACTGTTCAGCATTTGTGATGAGCTATAAGTGACAACCTGCTCCTTGCCACTACCTTGATAATGAACAGTTATGTGTATAAAAATACTGTGCATAATGCGCACTGTACTCTTTGCTTAGTCGTACAGCAGTTAACATACTTTTCATAGAGACTTGTCCTTGAAAATAAAAGGGTCAAATGATGCAGTAAGATGCTAATTCGCGACATCTGTTGCATATATTTCCTCTACATTATGATATTGTCAATAGATTACTAAAATATTGCTATAGATTAGAAAATTTAACAACAAAGTTTCCTTTATTAAAAGATGCATTTCTATGTAGTAAAGAACTTCATTTCGCCCAAAATACAACTTGGTACTCCTCTATTGAAAAGCTGCTAAACATTCTTATTATTCAAAACATGACATATTCTAAAAAGGACTTTGTTACTTCTTTAAAACAATCTCAGACTAAAAAATATTTGATGGATTGGCAGTACTCAAATGAAACACTTAAAGATGGCAAAATTGTTACTTATATATTTTTGAAAACTAACTTCAGACTGGAAAAATATCTTACTTTATAAGATCTGAATACAGAAAGCCAATCTGTAGACTGCGGATAATAATTGAATTGGGCAGATATAATAACACACCTAGAACAGAAAGAATATGTAAAAATTGTACACTGCAGCAAATTAACAAAAGAAACAGAGGAACTATTTGATTTAATTTCATCTAAAGCAAAACATTTTACTAGTTTGCAAGATAAACAAAAATTATTTTGGATTTTAAACTGTGAAGAATTAGATATATTAAACTGTCTTGGTAAATTTTTACAAAAGGCATTGCCTTAATTTGTATTTCCTAGTCAAATATTGGTTTTTACCTTTTTTATCATATGATAAACTTGTACATTTGCATTTTGACATATTTATATGTATGGTGTTTAACATAAATATACAGAAGACATCGTATTGAGTGTATAGAAACATACATATATATATACTAATTAATTAAATGTTCATATCTGTCCTAGCTCTTTCAATCGTCCAACTCTTTCACTTTAGTATTTGTTTATTGAATGTTTTATGTACATTGGATGTCGTATGTACAATCTTCATGTTGCCCCTTGAGGGCCCTTAATTAATAAAGAAAGAAATTGAAAATTGAAATACATGTATATTGTTTGTAATTTTGTCCGTGTAAAGTCTAATGGTCATGTTATCCCTAGGTATAACTTTAATGTGATTGTGTTTCAGTCCTTTGACAGTACTTCTGGTGCATGCAGTCATATATTTTTCTTCTTCTTTTAACTGCATTTGATCTTGAAGTACATGTAGTTATTGATAACATATCATATTCCACGAGTATATACATATAACAACATATTGTAAATAATTTTTAGATACAGCTTTCGATTTTTCAAGTGATAGTTGCATGTTGACTCAGAACAGCACAGGTAGAGTTGATGTTATCTGATATGACTACTTTTGCCGAGATAAAAAAATTGTCTAATAATATTATGGATGATGTTAAGAACCAATTTGTAGATTTATCATTAAAGTAATGATATATCTTTTAATACATTATTTGCCATCAATGTTTTATTTTCTTAATAACGATTCGTTTTCTATTGGACGTATTAGAAACTGTATAAATAGCTTAATCTCTGTATTGGAGAAAAAGGTGTAAAGATATGTAACAGAAAGCGGATGTTTGATTTCAATGAAATACAAAACAGCGGATGTTTCTTTTGTACAATTGCGTTTTCTGTCGTCGTGTTAATTTCCAAACATTACTTGCCATCTGCTGCAAACCTGCACGACATTCAGGATCAAAGACAAGGAGAACAGCAGTGTTCGTCTCTTCTCGAGAAAATGTAGATTTCAACAGAGAAAAAGTATCCAATTTTTCATGTGTAACTGTTCTGTCATGACAGATGACATTTTAAGGATGATACAAAACAGTAAATAAATTGCGTAATAACAGGATTTGATTTCTTGTTTTGTGTTCTTGGTATTGTATTATTCAAAATGAAGAAAACCGCACTAGATGAAAACAATTTCGTGAAAAACAACGCTGACCAGTTTTAAAGTAGATAGATTGGTGAAATTAAGATTTTTTTTCAGTAATTTGGTTAATAAAAATTATTCACCGGGTAACATGAAGATATATTTTTTCGATCGAATATGGTAAAATAATTATATGGCATGTTATTTGAGAATCTGTTTGAGTTGAAAAATGACTTTATTTGCTCGTTATTGTTTTTAGTGTTTTTAAGAAATTTTTATAAAAGGTTAAACATAAAAGTAAAACAATTTTGTTTGTAGAAGTCGATTGGTGTTTTGTTCCGTCACGTGACAGTCGTCCTTTTGAAATGTCGAATAATACGTAATGTTGCGTTACTTTTTAAATTCGTGGCTATAAATCTGTATGTATTTTAAGAGCAATAAGCGTAATGAATATATTTATAGTCCACTAACATGACCCCAAATACTGATATGTTGTCATCGCATTAACAGTTCTTACATGTACGATCTGTCCAATTCCTGTCAGAAGGTAACATCCACACAATTTATAGGTGTCCAGAGTTCTTCATTTTAATTTTAAATTTTAACATTCTCTGATTTACAGCGGTTAATGAGTTTCTATAGGTGCACGGAATCTTATGTTTATTAATAAATCATACAATATTTATTGCATATTAGTGACAACCATTTTATTGGGACGAGTGATATAGATTGTCTGAATTATAACTATTTCGATGTGCATGGAATTTGAATTCTTTTATTTGATAAAATATTTCAGACAATTGGTTATTGTTAGAGACAGATGAGTGACAATTTCATCTCCTCAATAATTTTTCTTTCATTGTCCGGCTGTTTCGTAGAACTGATGGATTTATGATGTTTCCAGATCGGTTGATGAAACTCTGAGTATGTGCGGTTATTGACAGACAATTGCATGGGGCACCACAAGGCACAGAATGTGACAGTTTTCAAGGACTTCAGCGACACCCAATCCAAGAGTCAATATGGGAGGACCACAAACCTCTTCTCTGTGCCTATTATTATCGCCGTTGTTCATACCTTTCTCTGTGTTTTGTCTGTTAGATAAAGGGTATTTTATCCTCATTTAACAAAATAAACCAACTCAACGTTTAATTTGTATCTGACACGAAAGCAGGAATACAGTTAATGACGAATGACGTTAGTTCTTACAATGATCACGTGATCATATTCATCATAATATATGCATAATGTCCACTGTACTCATCCCCTATGCTTAGAAAAAGAGATATAACTTGTGTAGTCTTTCCTGAACCGTTGAATGTTTATTATTATGTATTCAAACACTTTCGTTGTCTCTAAATTTGTAACGATGTCGCCTGAACTTGTGCATCATGTATGCATAATGTCCACTGTAATCTGAAAATATGCCCTATGCCAAGAAAGATCTACATGTAACTAGTTTATTCTGTCCTGATCTGTGAAATGGGTTTTCTTCAGTTTTTACAAATTATTTTTTGATTTTTGCTACAGTTCATTTGAAATGAAATTTTGATTTGCAGCAAGTTCAAGAATAAAAGTTTTGCACATTAATACCACTTATTTTATTTTTGAATGCAAGAGAGCAAATCTCTTATTTTTGAAAAGAAACCCTTCACGACAAAAGAGTGATCTTTATAAACAATATGGTTAAGTAAAACATATTGTAATCAGTCAGGTGGCACCTGAATTCGCAATGATCCAAGTGAGCACAATAAGCATTTCCATAACCAATTTTTATATTACAGAGACTCCCTTTTCGAGATCCCCCACGAGTATAGAACGATCTATTCATGTGTAGGAATAACGTAAAATCTGATAATTAGGAATCACCTCTCACCTTCTAGTAATTCATCAATGACATGCGAGGTATTGCAAATCTATCACTATGTGTGAGCCAATTCAGCGGCACACACAGAGGCGATCAATGGTGAATCGTAGTCAAATTAATGAAGTTATTACCCGCGATGTATCGCCGATAAGTAGAAGCGATTAAACACCTCATTTATTTTTTATTTCGGAGATATTAAAGATACAGACACTCCAAAACGTGTTTTTTGTACCATATTGTGTATCAGATTTTAACAACTTTTATATTCTCGTGATCAGAAAGGGCTTCCAAAGATCCGTTACTGCAGCTTCCAGCAAGTTATGACTTTTTTCCTGTCATGATAGTTTGGTTTTGTAGTGATGCTGAGAGTTGGCAAAAGGTTTCTCCCCCGATGCCCTCAAACGTCTTGCTTCATTTTGTTGTTCGTTAAAAGTTTCCCGGTATCTTTCAATTACAGAAATTGAGTTTATAAGACAATTTAGGGATGATACCAGGTTCATTAGCAGAAATTAATCAGACGAGTCCTATTAATAACGTGATGTCAAATTGCTGCGCCCGCTCTAACTTTTTCTAATTAAAGAAATAACCTTTGGCATCTAGATAGTGTGTCTCATTGGTCCTTTTCCATCAGAGCGAACCACTCGGAGAACCTTTCGCCCGGGAACATGTTTTTGAAATACGCAATCAATCAAATATTCTGAATTCATCGATGCAGACCATTTCGAGGCTAAGGGCTAACAAATTGTATTATGTAGGAATACGCCCGGTGAGTTCGCATGTTGGCCCCTGGAAATTGTAGCATCCTCGACAATTCGGATCAATTAATACTTCATTTACAATCGTGAGTGGTGCATCGCATGCACAGAGCGTGCAGCATCCTGCCTCGGCCTGTTGTTGACATATGGTCATAGGTCTGTGCATTGATACAGATGCAAAAACAGGATTTCAATGTTACATCCTGCCCTATCCTTTGTATCTCTCGAACTTGCATACCAATGCACTTTAAATATTGTTATCATTTTTTGTATCGGAAATATTTCAGATAGGTCTAGTTAATATTCATGAATTATTGAAATATTCCCGTCAAAATGTTGCAAACAAAGATCACATATATTGTACTATATATTGTATGTAAATTTTAGCCTGACATGTGCCATCCGTTATGCCTGTCGGCTTTGTTAGAAATAAAACGAATAAATACATATGTCATCATGGTGAGTTTTTCCGTAAGAAAGTTTGATTGTCAGATGAGTTGTCAACCAAATCACTGCTAGTCCAACCTGTACTGGAACAGCTGTTATTGAAGGCAAGACGTGATCTCGCCACGAGTCTCGATTTTTGTTGTTTCTCATTACTACGTGTACCGCAGAGGTCGAACCTTATTAATTAACATCTATTACTGCTAATTAGACAACTATTATAGTTCGATTCTGTGTATTTGTAACAAGTGTAGGTGTTCATTTTGACAAAATAAAAAATTCGGCAAAATGATAAAAAAGTACCGTTTTCAATATTGTTCTGGTTGTACAAAGAAAGCTTGAGTGATGTATTTGATACCCGGTAACTGCACCAAACGACACAAATATATCTGTCATCCAGAAATAACATCCCTATCCACTCGCGTTGGCCCAACAAAATCTGCAATGGACCATCTTTTTTTTTACAATATACTCAAGAGTGTATGACATAATTTGTAATCAATCAAAATATTAAATGAGATATTAGTAATTAAAAACTTTATTTGCAAATACATCTTTCTTTTTTTTCAAAATTAAATTAGCACATAATTGATTAATAATTCATTGTCTTGGGATATTTCATAGTCGTCATTTAAAGTAAATAGTGTTTGTAAATGACCTATATAAACTGAGTACGTAAACCTATAAGCCATATGATTTTTTTAAAGTTCGGGGAACCCTAAAATACAAACCACCCTGGAGAGCGAAAGAATTTTCTTGTACATCAACATTTTATGGGTAGCCAAGCATCCACCCAAAAGCTTTTCTTGTCGCGGTATCACTCTTATTGCGATTCGTCTCGGCAATTTTCTCCAAACCAAAAAACACCCCATATTAATTTTACAGCCAAATGATCGAAACTAACTGTCATCTCTAGCATAAAAAGGGTCTCTTTCTGGAGAAATGATATGTTTAAAATCCGACCATTAAGTGTCAGGTAGGTTCAAAATAAGCACCCCGCCGACAATCGCCGGGTCGTGAATGCCTTGTCCTGTCACGACCTCTGTCCAGCTCCTGAATGGGGAGATAGTGTGATCGGTTTGTTAACGTGACAAAGGGCACCACGGGTAAGCTGATAGGGCTCCTGTCAACCCCGTTAAAAAGATTGTCATTACTATCGTCCATATCTACAACCCCGTCAAGCAGAGGAATGGCAAATTATTTAAGAAACGATGCCCTCACGCTGCTCTGTGAAAATGGGACTAAGAAATTCGTAAACCATTGCCACTGTCAGAAATACACACGTATACTTTTATTCTTTACAGTACTACTTTTCGACTTTGAATGCTATGTTAAGTGTAACGTATATTTTTATCACCTAGTTATCAGCTGGCAAATTGCTTTATTGTCTTCACTCATCATTTCATATGACATTTGAGAAAAAACTAGTCTAAATGGGGTACCAATATAAAAGAAACGAAAGAAAATAAGATGAAAATAAATATGTAAGAAAAAAACCCAAAATAAATGAAAACAAGCAGTACACAAAATGAATATTCAGTTAGCATATATTAAATGCGCGTGTCAAGCACCAAGGTTAATAAACTGAAAAGCATACATGTACATGTATACACATATACAAGTGTAGGCTCTGATTTAGATCAATACGTTTTACCGTTACAACATGATTCATATCATGTTTTTCTTTACATGCGTATGAATTTCCTTTGAAAGTACCCTTCGCCTACTTAATTAAAGTTAGTTCATTCCTTGCTATTTCGCATGATGCTGACAGTTGATACCATATATACCGATCGTTCCTTTGAAAGAAATACTTGCTTATTTACGACTTAGTTTAAATGTAATACCTTCCCCTTTCCAGCCGTCAAAAGCAATGGGACCGTCAAGCAAACATGACTTTAAATTGTAAATATAGCTGATAGTATACGGATAATTAAAATTACAAGATATTGCTCCTGTAATCTACTTCGAGTATCGATATGGAGCTTTATCACCATTGCTTTGGTTAGGGGTTTGTGTCTCGCATATATATATATATATATATATATATATATATATATATATATATATATATATATATATATATATATATGTGTGTGTGTGTGTGTGTAAAAATGTCTTGCTTATTTTTAGGTTTTGAATAGAAATGAAGTCTAATTAAGAAACTGATGAAAGATATGTTTTTGATGTTGTTTAATTTATAAATTGCAAAAGTTTGAGATCTTTTATAATGAATGTGATGATATTAAACATAAATTTAATATTAATGCAAATATGATACTGTGTGTCATATTTCTCATCAAATGATAAGTTATCATCAAATATCGTTTACCGCAAATTAAGAAAATGAATATTTCAGGTCAATTTCATAGAAAATTTATAATGATATTGGGATCATAAGCCCTAGGGATCTTTCCCCAACAACATTGTTATAAATAGCCAAATACACCTCAACACAAATACGACCACTCTCCCCTTTCGTTGAGTTTGTCTAGTTGCATAGGTTGCAAAACACAAAAAGACAAGGTTATCTCATTTCATGGGGTCAGTATCCAAAATTAATACACACTGAGCTTGTTAAATTCTCACATTGCCGCATAGATTTCTGTTCACATTAACTCCAAAATGTATGTTTTATCTTTACAAAATTAAATTTACAATAAAACACTAAGCAACTATATACAAAAAATAAATACTGAAATTTTTTTTCATAACATCTATTTTCGTCTGTTTAACTCCAACTCCAACTCCTCTCCTCTATCTTTTTTTCCGCTTTCTTTTCGATTTTTAGCTCACCTGAGATTTAGAATTCCGTTAACCTGCTTCGATTTGTCTGACTTTCTGTCTGGAATCTTTTTATATTTTTCACTTGAGAAAGTATTTATCACTTAACCAATTTTTACTAAATTTGGTCCGAATAATCTTTTTTAAAGCGAATATATAAAAAGAAAATTTGGGCGAGTGTTTTAAAAATATTTTCTAATCAGAAACACATCAACAATCATGTCAATATTAAATAAAAAGCTTCATTAATATGGTACAAAATGTGACCTCTGGATTAGTAGTTGGATACAAGGTCCAACAAGCAGTTCAAAGTGCAACATAAGAGTATATTTCTATAAAATTATTAATAATTACTATTCAGCTATTCAGATAAAGCGAGCACCGTATTCTAATTTGTTCTTACCTCGACCCCCTTCTCCCCTTTCGACGATTAGTGGATCCCCAATAATACAAAGACAGTTCATTTATGATTCAATATTTTTTTTTGTAGACTCAAATTGTTCGAACCGTAAACACACACTGGTCCTAACTATCAATAGGGACCTAAGAGGGGTACAAAGCTCACCATGGGAATAAAAATGGAGAAAACATTTTACTGCTTTTTGTTTCTCTTCTATAAGTTTTTCCTTTTGTTTTAATTAGTTTCTTTTATTTAAGTTTAAAATGTAGAAAACTCAGTAATATATGTAATTGCTACGAGAGGAATATGCTTATTGGCTTTTTTGAACGTTAAATTAACGGAAAATGTATTTCGTACTTTTTATTGATGTATGATTACAGGACACAATCTTAAAATACAATTTAGAGGTTTCTAAAAATTTATTTTAATCTACATATCCGTCTACACGTTTAAACTAACCTTACCAAGTATAAAACCAAGCTTGTCAAAAGGACACACGGCCACCTAAAAACTTGACAATTTAAGAGGCTTTATAGTAAGTGAATTTATCAGATGTTACTTCGACCTAAACGCCAGGTGTCCGTTAGGTTGAGATACACTATCACTTTTCGCAAGAACGGTTGATTTATGATAAAAAGAATTTTTCCTTTCGTACGTATATTACGGTTAAAAAAACTACATCATTATTATTGTTTGGCAAAACCTGCATTGCTGCTCCATATCTTTTACAGTCGAGCGAGCAAGGTTCTTGATATATGCAACTTTTTAAGTGTTGTATGCAAGTGTGCGTTACATTAAACAGCGCAAAAAACTTGACATTTGACACAGACAAATATGACTTGGATCAAGATTTGGCCGGATGTTGACTATTCGGAATGTCCGTTTTTCTCCAAATTTTATGTTACTTTTTACACTTGAGTGAAAATGTCTTGTGACAGAGTGTCAGAAACATGGACATTTTCTACTTGATCAGTATGAAATAAATTGTCGATTTAACAAACACTATTTGTTTTACTGCATTAAAAAATAGGATTGTAGCTAATCGGTGCACGACCGAATAAACCTAGGGGTTTTATTACAAATACTTTGAGAAACGTAAATTTTAGGTTTCCTTCTCATGATAAGGTGACGTTTATATTAATTTTATGTCCATTGCATAACATCAACATTTTCAGAGTAAGCAATACAGTTCTGGTAAACTCGTGAATAAAATAAACTCGAAGGGATACAAAACATAAAACCTTTGCTTTTAAATGTATTTAAAATAAGTATATTTATCAATACTAGGTCTTCAATCTTTCAAGAGGAAGTGCTAGCTTTTTAAATTGAAAAAAAAAGGTCAAAATTTTTCGTCATCGTAGAGTGTTACCGTACTGACTGTGTAATAGTTGCATTGCTCGTCATATGATAATAGTCTTGAAGCAACGAGAAGAGAGCTGTACAATGGTTGCTCTGTGGAAAGCAACTGTTGCGTTCTTTTTGGGTATATCTTATATGTCACCTGCGCATCGTTCACAGCAAATTAATCCTACTATTTTTCTTAATCTCACAGATGTCGCTTAACTCAATTCACGTAAAGGTTACAGGGTGTGTGCGCAGTGACCTTGGAAACGCCTTAAAGGTCAAAGTCAGTATGAATAAGAAGCAATACCCGTGACCGAGGTGCTTTTATTAATGTGTCCCAATGCATACTTCATTTTGCACCCCAGAGATATCCTTTGGCTAGTTCTTGTGTGAAAACGATCGCCATCTTCGTTGAATAGGGTTATTCTAATTTCTTTATGTTCGCCAGTCAAGGGTTTTTGGTCCACCTCGCTCCCGCCTCTTGGATATCGCAGATGAATTTCTTAGAAATATCATTAATAGTATTATCTAAAGCAACAAGTGCAAGTGTCCGAGTTTGAACTATCATATGTACTGAGAAAAATGTTTTTGCGCAGACTTGATTGAAGAATCTGGTTGACACAGACGACACTCAATGCAAAGGTCTCAGGTGCTGTGATAATAGGAAATCAAACCATTCCCAACATACATCACTCAAAGGCAATAGCTAGGAATACACGAAAATTAATTTCAGGTGAATGAACTCGGTGATCATAATAAAAAGTTAGAGGGGTCTTTTAGGTCTTCCAGCAAGTTTTGCAAAGCTTGTAACAATATTTTGAAAAATCATTGCCACAGCTGTATAGTTTCTATCGATAACACTGAACTCTTTTGAAACTACTTGATCTGCGATTGAAATATCAAATAAGCCTAATAATAGATTCCTATTGCCTGGCTAACATGTGTGATAAAAAATGCAACAAATGTTCATTTTGGCGTACTATTTGTTCTAGGAGTTCCTCTGATCTTGAAGGTCGAATAGAGCGCTGGGTCAAGTGAGGACAACCTGCCACTTCAGACATCACAGACTGGAAATAATGAAATAAACGGTGCTTAATAGATCAATATACACAAATAATTGAACCTGATAGGCGTTTGTCAACATTCGGGTGGGGGGACAATCGATGTTGGAATTCGTCTGACTGAAGTCAAACTTTCCACAGTGGTATACTCAGGACGGTTATAAAAACTCGGAGAGATATTGGAGCTGGCTCATTCAGCGGGTAATCGGGGGCTATTATTGCAAAGTACACAGACGATAACCAACACAGGCAAACTAATGCACAAAAAGACTCTCTCGCTTTGTGTCCCCTTGCCACAGAGCAGTGTTTGTGGAGAAAACCTTACTTAGTGATCAATTGCTCTCTGTTGACACGAACCAGATCAAATATAGCCCCACTGACAAAGGCAACGTAACACCTTTTCATAACTGATATTAAGTTTTTTCCTCTTGCATTTTATGCGTTTAAAATTTACGTCACGCGCCAGGTAATGATTAAGTCCCTTTGATCTTGCCGCATGGTACTCAATCGCTGATCATCATGAGCAGGTTAAAAGACCTTTTACAAAAATTATTCAATAAACCCCTCAAATTCCCATGAAACGTCTCTAAATATGTCTTGTTTGAGTTGAGTAGAGTAATTGGGCTCATTGTTAAAATTTAGACGAATAAAAACACCCCACTCCTTAGCCATGTTTGCAGTCATTGATGATATTCAGGGTTAAAAAAAACTAATCGCACGACATAATAATTTCATCTGTTATAATACACACAAGAGATCTTCCTCCCCGTAAACAAACCCGCCTCTATCACTAAGAATAAATTTAATTCAAACATGCTAAGAGAAAAAAAGATTTCCCTTTTTTTATTTCTATATATTACAGTATGAGTATAATTAGCTTCCTAATGACTTAAAGTGTTGAAACGGGCTCGTGCTTTTTGAGAAAGGATCAGCGTTGCCCCTGACCCAGACGGATTGCAAATCCTTGGAGGAGGATGCTTGGGTTTTCTACATCACTGCCGACGATGCACCATTCAACTTCAAACGATCTGAGGCTCTTGATGTTGTAAATTGAATCTATGGAAGCCTCAAAAACTTGGAGTTAGCGATAGCCCCATTTGCTTTCGGATGCTCAACCTTTCTGATACTAGAACTATGTTTTATGAACTGTTTGCTGTCTGGAGGTCGTAGACTATCCGGGCCATCTAGTCGGTGGTTTGTCTTACCGTATCAACTGTCTGAGATATGCTTGCGTGCGTAAATGAAAATAAAAAAATTCCTATAAACTGAAGGTGAAGGAAAGTATGATTAATTATATCTAAATTTATGTACTTACAATAATAAAAACAGACAACAGGTTTTGGCATGTTCTAATTGCAATTTTTACATCAAAATATTCATTAAATTTTGTTACATTTTATGAAATATTGCTAACATAATGTTCTGAAGAAATTTTTATAAAAGAATTAATATTTTATGTTTTATTTTTCTATTAATTTTCTGAATTGTAATTCATATAACCTTTCATTTATTATTTGAAATGTCAACATGTCCACTTAATCGCGTTCGTCGTTTTGAATTTTATCAAGATTCCAGCAGATTGCGTAACATAACCTACAAAACGCAGACGACACTTCTTTCAAATGTGCATATATACATATGGTCTCAAGTTCACTTTGGGGTATCCAGGGGTTGTATGCCAAAAGGTTTATGGGGTTTTCGATGGGTAGGGAGTTTACAATGCATCTCTATAATCCTGCCCTTCTCATATATTTCCCCCTATACTGCAGAGCATATCTAACTCTTAATTTGCGGTGGCCCATGTCACGGAAAAATCGTTTCTTGCACATTGGCTAAATTCAATTAAAGTTTGTGCACCCTGTCGGTAACCAAGATATCACGCATTACAAATATTTAGTGTCGGGTGAACCGCGCCATTTTACTTATTCAATATTAATTTGATTGTGACCTCGCCTGTTTACAAAGCCCCTCTATTGCAGTATACCCTTACACCCGATTACGCGGTCCTCAGAGAACAAATATGCTTTCGGTGCACAGTTGGGCTGTTGCCGTGCATTTGAGTAAACAGCGGCTTCGACCTTTTTTAAATTGCAGTGGGGTGCTATTAAGGAAACTCTTCTATAATGAACTAGCTCGGGTTCTCTCTCTCTCTCTCTCTCTCTCTCTCTCTCTCAGAGAGGTATAGAAACAAAAAGAACGAAAACAGCGACTTAGAAATTAGAAACAAATGTTCCTGTTGCTGGATTGCTCAATCATATTTGCTTTAGAAATTCGTGTTGCATTTTACCGGCTTTGAAGTAGAGATATCAAGAGGGGTGAAACTGGAGTTCGATCCGAGAACAAGAGGGGATTAGATAAATAGTTCGTTATCAATGAGGGGATTGCATGAACTCGCCTGTTGATGTTTCAGATTAATCTAAAGGGTCAATGTGTGCCATTCTTCAGCTTTCTAATCAACCATTTTAGTGTCAATTGGTTTTTAATCAACATTTTCATGCACATTGGGGAAAATCTACTTTTAAAAACAAACCTAACGTCAGTTTTCCTTCCTTATATCTTGCGTGGTAAAGTTATCAGCAATGCTGAATACTAAACCATAGAAATAAAACCTAATTCTCTAGACAATATCCTAATTACATAATACTAACTATCCTCATTACCAAACACTTAATGAGCCTGTTCAAGTTCATTTTGTGTCGCTGCAAGAATAGAAAAAAATTCCATTCGTATAGTGCGCGACCATCATAGGCCAAGAGAAGAAAAAAAAATATATATATATGAGAGACCCGGATGTTAACGCAAAGTCAAGATCTTGCGCCAAGGTCGCGACCCTGCTCATTTGCATGGTATGTAGACGTTCGTATTTCAGTATGATAGCAATACTATTATTACGTAATCCGCAGACTTCTGTTGGATTTATTTCAGGTTATAACCATATTTTATGACTTGTATATTTGATTTCTTCTTCAGATTTTAAAAAGCCATGCAATATGGATATTTGTTTTGATGTTTTATAGGGGCTAATAAGATTTTTTTATCGCTTTCGTTGGGAAAAAAAATAAATGACCCGTTAATTTATGTAGTGGTATATCGTGCCTGTTAAATTGTATTTTGGTTAGGGTGTTTGTGATAAAACAGTTCAGAGGGCAATGAAACAATTTGTGATGGACATTTAAAAAGAAACGTTAACGGAAATTTGATCAATAAAATTAAGACTCAGGTGTCACGGCTTTTAATTAATGAGTACAACTTAATTAATCTGCATACGTAATCGAGGGTTTATTCATTATGTTATTTGCATGTTAGAAAGGTAAAAGCTTTAAATTTGTAAACAGGTGCGCATTAAAATGTGCATTTAATTAAAGTTACAATTTTTTTTGCAAATGTTCCAATACAACAATTCATCACCCCAAGGGCTTTGTCTTAATCAGCGGCCGTAGAAATACGCTGAAATTTTTTCATACAAATTTCGCCATTAAATAATCTATCAAAACTGAAGATTGAATACCATTAAACATTGTAGTGCTTTCAATAATCAAGTTTATGTAAGTTCAAATTTGCCTGAAAAACAATTACACTGAAAGCACATTTTTCGTTAATCTTGCATATTTTCCTACATTTAATTTTATTTATTTTTTTCTACATTCCTCAATCGTTTGATTAGATACAGTCATGCAAAAGGAGAGGAAATTAATATGTACACATTTGTCACCTATTCTTGCTAATTGATTTTAAAAGCAATAAATCACCCTATAAATTATCTAAAAATTGATAATCCATCATAGTAAACCATATTGATTTGCATTTCAAACATGATGGATAGTTCTACATAAAGAAGGAATGCGACAACATATTTTCGGAGGGTTTTTTTTCTTCCGAGAATGATATTCATTATTGTCACTGACTTGCTTTAATTTATAGTTCAGAATTTGCCAAAAAAATTTAAGATATTTTAAATTTTAAATAAAATAAAGCTATTTAGGCTGAGGGTTTTTTTTAACAATGATTAAAATATGATTCCATTTCAAGAAAGAAATTAAGGTTTTAAGTGATTATAAAAAATGGATCTTGAAATTTTTAAGATGTTTTGAAGAATATGTAAACGTTGTTTTTTACCCTGAATAATTCTTAAATATGATAGAATTTTATTGATTAAAAAATTCAAATTCTACATTGGATTTAAATCATTTCAGAATATATGATTTTTCTTAATGCGCATTTTGTTTGAAATTTCGATGTAAAATGTTTTATGTCTTGCATGTAAAAGTTTAATATTGTCTCCTTTTTTAAAACCAGTTTATATAAATGTTTTTTAATTCATACATGCAAAAACCTACAACCTTAGTAAGGTTATTTCAATTTTATTAACTATGCTTTCATCTGTTTCGTTGAAATCATTCAATGTGATTAAAACAAAAGAATTACGATGAAATGTATACCGATATCTATACTTGACAATTCTATCTTTTTTCGCTATTTTTAAGGATTAAATAATTTTTTTTTTGCTTGTAAAATATTTCTCCATTAATATTCAGAACATCTTCACATTATGATACTATTTTTTTCGTTATTGAGTATTTTTTTTATACACAGGGCATTGTATGAAGTTGGATAACCAAATAAAAAATATAAAAGAATTTGTCATAACAAGTTTTCTATTGTAGTTTCCCTCTTTCGTTTTACACATAAATAAGATTTATCAAACATTATAATTATGTCAAAATAAAAATTTTACATCCTATAGTTAAAAGCAAAAAGTATTCTATTGTAATTTTTTTTTAAGAAAAAAAATAAACTTATTAATTTACTGTAGAAATATACTTCAGATTTTAAATAGTTTTTGAACGAGATCTAAAAAAATAAAACATTAACACCAATTTAAGCGTATTTTGAATGCAAAGATATGACGAGTTTTATGAAATTTTAGAATTTTTTCAAAAGTGTTTTTTAAACTAAAACTAGAAAGCATCCATTTAACTTAAATGTTGTAAATTTTGTAGAACCGTTTGTATATAAAATGGATATAGAGCGAAAATGTTAAACAGAAATAGAGGATACAGGAAAGTGAATTCACAAAAACGGTCCAATTTTGATCGTTTTTGTCGGACAAGTGGTTTCCCATCAGGAAGAGGACCTGAAAGGTGAGAAAAAATTGGTTTCTGAAATCAATCTGCGGCAATTAACAATATTAACGAAAAAGTATCCAGTCACTAATTGCAACCCATCAAATTAGGGAATCGACTTCATATCAACTGACATTAAATTTTTAATCCTTTAATGCACAGTTTTCAAAAACGTTCGTGCCTACACCCATTTTGGGGGCTCATCTTTTATTGTTGTCCGTTTCAAGGACAATGACGTCACAAGTGCCTCTTTGTAAAGGGATAATTTCTAAAATTGACTGTACGCTGTCGGTTGCATAATATCTCCAATAGATAATTAAGTTGTTTTCTTTGGGGTCAATGGGATTTCCTCCTCTGTTATTTAGCCACCTCCTCAGGGCTTTTGAAATTGGGGAAAGGACAATCACTCCCCATATGTCGAAGAAGCAACTATATGGCTTTTTGTAACCATTTTGCAAAGAGCCGCTTGTATCGTATCTCGATCACTAACTTCAGTTACGACAGTCCATGGTCTTTTCATGGCTGCGTTAGACATTATTTTCTATGTTTGGTATATTTAGAAGCATAAATCCGCTTTTTTAACCATCAAGTTTATCTGCAGATCATTGGGGCTATAAACGTTTTCAGGGGGTCTGGATTGAACAATGATTTCCCGTGATCAGGGGTGTAAATTCTGGATAACAAGCATTCAAAAGCTTTGATTTATTGCCTGCTTCATTGTCATATGTATGCACCGACGAGCTTATTCTTCACACTCAAAAGGTCCTCGCCTTTACACAGTCTTCTACAGATTGTGCATACTCCAGCGAATCCATTGAATAGGAAGATCATTGGCATGTTGCATAAGGCACAAGGGTTGGAATGATTGCAGGACCTTGCTTAAATTAGCCTGTAGACAACAACAAGCTATAATTAGCAATGATTTTGACCCTCTTGACTTCAGAAATTTGACCTCTTAGCCTCATACCTCAAAACTGTTAGAACGGAAAATTGTTATTGGATGGGAATTTTATTGATGTATTTAAAAAAAAAAATTAATTTGGTCTTCCTTGCTTCCCCGTTCTTATATTTAGAAGTTAAAATACCTAACGAAACGATGGACCAGGTATGCACGTACGTTGAACGTCAATATATCGTTAAATACATTGTAATAAAAGAGAAATATAAATAAAAAAAGTTTCTTGATTTTTTTTAATTGAGATGTTGAAAATAAAAAGATCTTTTTTTTTTAAAATAAGAATGATGTTTAATTGAGTAAGTCTATAAATTCGGCACATTACAATAGTTGAGAGCGTTCAATATACTCTCTCTCTCTCTCTCTCTCTCAATTTAATGCATAAGTATAAACTAACATTTTCTTTCTTAAAACTTTATACCTAGACGGATTCTCAGGAAAACGATCCGTTAATTATGAACAAAATAAAAAATTAAATCTAATTAAAAAAATCAAATTTCTGACATATACACCTTATCACCAATATAATTAGAAAAATTAGAAGTTTATAAATAATTTTCAGATCAATTTTTGGACAAAGACCAGTTCTACAGAGGTTCAAGTTTTGACAGGGTAATTGTGATTTAGAAAGTTCCGTTAGTCATATGGACATATTTAAGGCTTAGGGTCTATTGAGGAACCCATGTGTATATATTTACAGATAATTAAGGAGTTCAATACAAATCAGATGATTTAACAAGAACCTGACATTACAATGATATTAGATTACCCGTAATTTTCCCGTATGTTGATATTGGACGAAATTTGATATTGAAAAATAGACAAAATACACAATATATTGCATAAGGGAGCTGTAAATTGGAAACTTGGATCGATACTTTTGAAAGCTCGCAGATAACTGATTGATTTATGAAAATTTTTAAAGATGTGTTGTTGTCTCTATGCATTAAATAATTAAAGCAAACAATTCGTTTAAACAGTTATTTAATTACAAGTGGCAAAACAAGTTTTTCTAGGCCAGTTAAACTTAAACATTTACGCGAATCTGCATGTTTTGAATGCGTACGCCTTTTCTTTTCTTTTTATACATAAAAAATTTGATCTTTCATCCTTAATCTTTGTTATCATGTTTTAAAAATATCCTTAATATAAGCGAATTTAATAAATTGTTCGTGATTTTTTTTTTTGTTTCTGTTTTTTTTTTTTTTTAATTCAATTGTTTCTTGAATTGAAGTTTATTTATAGAAAAAACTAATCAGTGTAGCAGCAACCATAACAGGAATATGAACAAAATTCTTAAGATAAAAATATTTATCAATTTTAAATCTTTTAAAGAGTTCAGTAAGGATTATGGATATAATAAATTAATATAGATAATAAAACTTCTTCAAATCTCCAACAATATTAAAAATATTACAGAAAATGTAAACTGTTTATAACGAGATTATCCGTCTTATGATGTGACTTCCTCATATCATTGATGTTAAATAATTTTCTTACAGTGTTAATATGGGTACAAAATGTTTTACGGTATAACCCTTCCTGGTAAATTTCACGCGAGACGTAAGTATTATCATTTAAACTAAAATTTTGCATTTAAAAGCATGCATATTTGATCGGTGAAAATAATTAATTATAGTAGAAAAACATGCGTGGAAATTATCAAATAATAAGAGCTTAGTACCTGTTCTTTTGGCACTTGATCATTGTTCATTTTTATATGTACTTTAAGAAATTAAAAAGTCATATTAATTTACTCTTTTCATTTACTCAAACGCAGATTTTCTATGAAATTAATACCCGTAATCTTTTTCATTAAAAGTTATATAGCTTTAAAAGAACAGTACAAGACACACAACAGGCATTGTCATTGGCGAAAACATTAACGCTTCTTTATTTGTATTATTTGAGGTTCAATCGATTCAATACCCACGTTAACGTTCTTTTCAATTATTTTTTTTTTCAATAAATTAATAAAAACATATCCCATACCTATCGAAAAAAGGTTAACAAGGTATAGTGTAGTCTTCGTAAAACAGAAATAACTGAGAACAGAGCAGTTGGTGTTTTTTGACATGTTACGCAATCAGCATGCATAATATCCAGACATTTAAATTCTCCAATTCAAAACCTACGTCTATTTGATATTTAATTTCTTTTGATTGGGTATATTTTATGAGGTTTTCTCACACAACGCGTAAACATAAACTCTTTGTGTTATATAATTACATTGGAGAATAGCTAAATTCTCGTTCCGGTAATGCCTTGACATTTAGTCTCGTGTGACATACGGGCATTAAAGAATCAAAAGGTGGAGCAACTTATCTGACACATCACGAATTAACCTTTATACGTACCATTGCGCACTCAGAAAATAGTCCCTTTGATAAATTACACCGTACTCCCGACAGAAAGGATAAGTATGATGGGTACTCAGACGACATGTTATTCAACAATCATAAGTAACGAGATCATAAATACGTTCCGCCATTTTCTATGGAGTCTGCCTCAAACGAATATAAATATGTTGACAAAGAAGTATGGTTGCTTAATTAATGAAACCCTCAACACCTGTGCTGGCTGCGATCCTTAGGGTGCCCCTTTGCTTCGTTTAAACTTAAACTGCAAACTGTGCATGCTTGTGCATCTGAGATCAAATCAAGTTGGCGGGATATCGTATCTGTTCTTTATTTGCTCACCCATTGCAATAAATTGTAGGTTTTGGCGAATGTTATGTAATGATATAATTTCTTATCACACTTTGAAGGCTTGAATGCGATATATACTCTATCGGTACTGTGCAAGGTCTCGCCGCTTCGCTTGAACGTTACCCAGGTTGGCCTTGCTTGACCCGGATTGCTGTGTTATACAATACACAAACTTTAAATACCAATGTTGCATACAAAAAAGGCAACGCAAATTTAATTACCAGAGAACATGTCTATCTGTTTTAATCTGTCCATGACTCGTTAGGTTACTGGGCAGGTTTTGATGAAGCGACAGACCAGTGCCTGCAATAATATGACGGACAGACTCAGAAAATGATTCCAGAGGTTGTATAATGGGTTCTGTAAAACCAAAACAATTTCATTTCCTTTTTTATTATCTAAAAAGGAAAATAAAGTCATTTTAAAGAACCATTGAAATCTTTTTATTACAAAGTTTACTAAAGCAGAGTTTAACACAGATAATGCGAATGACCTTGATACAGAAAAGATCCTTTATTTCATTATTTCTATACGTTACGGTAATTTAATGTTTTCAAATAAAGGGTAGTAAAGGATAATGTTTATTAATATTGATACATGCATGCTAATTTCTCATGAAACAGCATTTAAAAATCAACAATTCTACTCCCACCAAACCTGATTGCTTGATTTTAGCACAACGATGAGTATCTATGCAGTGACTGTAAGCATTTCACTTCTGTTCTATAATATACCTCAGAGCGTTTAATTGATTAGATGACCCAGAATTTTTTAACCTTCATGTTTGAATAAGATAATATTATAAGAATGACGAACAAACGAACGAAGAGAAGGCATGTTACATCGTAGGAGGGAGAACGTTTATGGATGTATTCTGGGGTGCTTCCGTAGGGGGTGAGCATTAAGTAGGCCAGGGCCCTATTTCTGGGTCAGAATAAGTAACCCACGACAGCAAGATTTTCTTTTATACCTTTTCTTATTAATAATATAAAATTGTAAAATTTTCTCGTTATTTAATTTTTATTCCATTAGCAATACTCCAACACACGCACACACGGCCATTGTTAATATTTTGATACCCCGTTGGTTTGACTACAATTGCTATTTATTGCAGCATTGTTGATACAGGTTCGTGCAACGCAAGGTCGGCCATTTGAAAACAATCCAACTTTCATCTATAAAGTGCTCCTCACTTTTACATGAATTGATGTTACATATTCAAAGACTCCCCTTCTTATAAACAGTGAATGCGATCATCCAAACTTTGTTATCAAATCCCGAGGTTGAAAGAAACAAGACAGTATCAAACCTTACAATCAATGAGTGTTGATTTTCAAATAGTATTTATTGCAACGGATGTCTTAAGTCAGCCTTGTAAATGTAAATTACAAGATTTCTATTTATTACAGTTTGCACTTTTAATGTATGAAAATGAGGTACAATGTTGTGTTTTATGCGTTTATACCCTGAGATAACGAATTCCAAGGAATGAATTATTAGAAAATGAACCTAAATGCACGAAAACTTCTGATAGAGATGTTGATCTCCGGCTCAATAGGAAATGGCCTTTTCTTGACTTGTTCCTGTAGGTCTGTAGGATATCGAAATCCAAATCATGACACGGTTGTCAATGTTTTCCAGCAACTTCTGCAGCAAAACTCCATCCGATATGTCAAAAACAGAGCTTGTTTCTCTTCATACACGATTTCTATTTTAGTATCTTAAAGTTTTGGTTGTTTGCATATCCCTTTTAAAAAAGATTAAAATATTTGTAAGTTTTTTATAAACGAAAATAAACTAAGCTCGTGCTTAGTGCTTTGAATGTCATATTGAAGTATTTTTCAGTTTTACAATAAATTATATGTTACTTACAATTAGATGAACCAGCAGAGGTAACCTAGATACTAGCCTATCATTTGTGATAATAAGACATGAAAGAAAACTATGTATTTTATAGTCGTTTTATATTTATACATTCGCGTTTATGATAAGACTTTTGAAATCAAAATTGTAAATGAAATGTACATCGTTTCCCAGAAATATTGTGTACATTAAAGCTAATGTAAAATTCATGATAAATATTGGGTACAGAAACCCAATGCTGAGTTTGGTCTCCCCTCGGTGCAGTTTGAGATTCCAGACATATCACATTACACACATTTAAAATGTTTTAGAATTCAAAATGAAAAGACTTGATATATATTTTCTGGAAGCCTCTGTGATAGAAACCTCGGACACATTTATGTGAAAAGGAAACAAGAACTATCAGAGTATTGTAATTGTTAATCCTTATCTCGCCCCAGAAGTCCCATGTCATATGCTTTTCATTTTTTTTATAGGTGGCAATCTGTCATGCAGTTTCGCCCTTTCGTTGCCCCACTTAAATTTCACTGCGCGCTCTTTTTGTTCCGATTGCATTAGAAATGACTCGGCGGTTAAATAAGTGCGAGTCGAATGACAGAACCATAATGTACAACTGACATCCACATAGAACAAGTAGCAGTGATAGATAAAACCAGGCATCTATACAATGAATGCACATCCACTGTTAAAGCCATAGATGTGATATGAAAAATAAAATTTAAAAATAAAAAAATAAGGTCATAAAATATGCTGCCTGACTTGTCGACAAAGCGAAACAACCCCAGATGCAGAGAACATGGCTTTGTTCCGCTGTACAAATCACGATAGCTTGACACCGAGATAAAAATGTGCATATGTTCAAGGCCAAACTTGTTGTTCCCACTTGTGTCGGTTAACCGAATGGTGTGTATGACTTTTATGGTTAAAGGGAGGCAATTCACAGAAAGTAAGCAAAAGAGACGAAACAAAACCGAACGATTGCTTAAATAAATTTCATGTTTTATAAACTAGCAGGTATTTTGCCTGTAGTACTCCCCAGGGAGTGTGTGTTACCTCATAGAACAACATCTCATCACGTCATAATTTACGTGTACCCAGATACATGTAACTTCAAGGAGGTTGTGGGTTGTCTACAAATTAATCATCAGATCTACCTTCAATGTCTTAAAAATGATTTGTTAATCTGTAACCTAGTATAACGTAAAGAAAAATTCCGTACATTTTAACTTAAAAGTTTGAATTTTTCCTGTATCTTTATACAGAGATCTTCTATTTAAGGAGACTCATATAGTCTAAAAATGGTCACAACCGTCCAGCCTCTTTAGATTAATATAGTGTACTCTACAGACTAGTAGTACATCGTAACATAGAGTTCATGTTACGTTATTTTCTGTAACATTGATGGATAAGTAAAGGTATTTCAACACTTGAACGTGATATACCATAGATTGATTTGAGCTTCTGTAAAAAAGAAAAATTATTAAATATATGTACGGGAACGTTAGACATTAGAAATGGTAGAAATCTTCTTAGATTTCTTTGTCTATTCACATGACTTAACGGCAATAAACAATATTAGACAAAAATGTTACATTTAATAGAAAGAATGCAGATAACTATTTCATGAAAGGAACTGTTACATAAAAAATCACTGTGTGTACCCTGTATTGCATAATCCAACGAATAAAATGATAAACTAGTTGACTTCACTATAGTACATCTTATTTTAAATATTCAGGTTGATTTCTTGTAAATTTGAAATATTTGCTTCCCAAACAGGATCTTTACTTCATAAACTTTGAAATAGACAAATAATTTTGTCCCGAATGTATGCGCGAGAATTTCTTTTCATCGCCAAGGTTACCTATAAAATACGTAATTACAAATGATTATTTTGTAACAAGCTTCGCGAGATCCCAATGTCACGCTTGGAAAAAAATAATTTATAAAAGACGGCGAAAGTCAGACCGCTGGAAGGAGGCATTATTTTGTTACACTAACTTTCAAACGTAATTTCATTTTGATACAGAAAAATTATTCGTCAGTGTCAGAAACGAGCCTGCCAGGTTTAATCTTTTGTCCCCCGACACGTAGAAAGACCGAGTACGAACGAAGTTTGTAATTAACCATTGCAAGGACCCATGCATCTAGGTGTCACCTCGTGAACTCGGTAAAAGGTATACCAAGTAATGGACTTCTTCTTTTTTTAATGCGGTTGTTCACGCACAAGAACCATTTATTCACTATTTCGTCCTTTTGAGAGACAGTTGAAGCCTTCAGCTACCTTTAGGTGTGAACGCGAGGCTATCACCCTAACAGCAAATTCACGTAATAAAGCAAAGGGTCGCTGCCACGTATCATCAAGGTATTCACCAAGCCTAAAATATATATTTTTTGCCCAATTAAAAAAAAAATATCTTTAAAACTTGTATAAATTGGTTAATTATTGCCTGCACGAAAACATGTGATTGTAATTATGTGTATTGTGTGCATGCAAAGATTCAATGGCGATTATGATTATTACATAATCCTTTTTACGTAATCCATGTGCACCTTGAGTTTTGAACTTTATTTATTTCTATTTACTTTAAAAGTAGGTTAGAGTTATTCATCCCTTAGTAGGGTCTCAATGTGTGATCATTTGGCCATGTACGTTTTGATCTTTTATCGAGATTGTGAAAAGGCTTTTTCAATGTCAACTGGAAAAGGTTAATATTCTAAACATATATATGCATGTACATGTTCATGTACATGTACCATCTACCTTACACACCTGATGACGTCCAGCACCCCAGCACCTTTATCTTAGTACTGTACACTAAACATTACTCATCCTTAGGTACACCAGAGCAATCTCTTTTTCAAGTTAAGAAATAACTTTAATTAGTAACTAGTAACAGGTACATGTGCGTTTAACAAAAATTGATGAGCATTTCCGGGGGACCCTATGCTTTTTATGATTAATATATATATAGACACTACCGTGGGTTAATTATAATTAGGAGGGGTACATGAATCTATATACCTCAGACACGAATAAAGGGAAGGGACAGTAATTAATCATCCTGGACTTGTTGTCAACATAAACAATCCAATAGACGGAATATGGTCTTCTCCAACAATAGAATTATGCCGATATATGACAGGGTGTAAATTGCATCCTGTTTGATTAGTACGTGTTATGGCATATATTTTGATGGAACATCTGGGTATCTACACAAAACGTTATTGAACTTTAACTTTACAGATCTTTGTAGTGAAGTTTATACGCATAGGATATGCCCCGTTATGTCTGAATCTTGTTGGTAAGAAAATAGCACGCGCCAGTCCTCATCTTCTAGACAGATGTAGGCCTACATGCAACTGATAAAAAGGATAACACGGGATAAACTCATTGATAACACAAAGTTCCATTTTTTTCTCAATCTTTTTACAGAATTCTAGCATGTTGCAAAGAGTTATTAATAGCATTTCAACAATAATCATTAATATCAGTTAAGATGTCAGCCGGAAGAGTCGAATCTTTAACAAACACATGTACTCCTTTTATGTTTTTGTTTTTGTAAAGTAAATGAAATAATTGTTTTTATACATTTAAAACAATTTTGATCGTAACCTAAAGAATGAGATTCTTCCCTTATATATAATGATGCATCTCCTGTTTGAAATTTCTTTTTGAATATTCGCTTTATCATTATGACTGAAAATGCAGTTGTGTTTTAATTTATAGATTTTGATTTATAAAAAAAGTCAATTGTATTATGGAAATAAAGAAGATGGGTGGATAAGGCGTGTGAAAAGCCTATACATGGTCGGATAAGATACTGAGAAATAAGAATATCAATACATTTGATATCTTCTGAAAAAAAAAAATTATTCAAAACAATATATATATTTAACCCATCATCGATTTTTGACCTTTAAATATTTTCAATACTTTGAATATTTTGACTTAAACATGCATATACGTATCAAAACTTCCAAATAGTGTAATATTTTGGAACTTTAAAGGGGCATGGTCACGATTTTGTTCAAGTCATATTTTTCTGTTTTTATTATCTACAATGTTTTAGAAATGTATTTCTAATGAACAAATGAAATTTGAGAGTCAGTTGCAGAGTTAATAGCATTATACGGTGCTCTTAATTTTTTGCTCGAGCCCTGTTTTTGTTTACATAGGTTTAATATACCAATAAAAAATCGTTTTCAACCTGATTTGTCTATCCTCTTATTTATTTTAAGCATAAAAAAAGAGTACCTAACGTTTAAAGGATTCATTTTAGGTCTAAAACTGGAATATTCACTTCAACATTCAAAATGTAAACAAAAGCTTTGTCTACATTGCAAAGAATTGTAAGCTCTGTAACTTGCGTATAACTCAACGAATGACACTAAAATGTCGGTTGCCTATTATAAATGCCTTACTGAAGCATTGTGAACAATTCAATCGGAAAAATAATTTTTGACCAAAATCGTGACCACGCCCCTTTAGGGCCTTTCCTATTATAAAGTGGGTATGTGCTTCATATTTTTCTCATAGTCTAAATAAGGTCGTATCAAAAACAAACCGATTTGAATCAACAAAAATGTGGAGAGATGACCCACTATACATTAAAAACATCATTTTGTATCCAAACAACTGAACGTTTTGAAAAAATATATCAAGTCCGTAAATTCGTGGCCAAAGTCACGGATAGTATTTAAACACCTTACATCGTTGAGTCTAGAATGGCTCAGTGGTTAGAGCACCAGACTTAAGCTAACCTTACAAAATCAGGGTTTTTATTATGTGTGTTCGAGACGACCAAATTGAATAGATTTAATTGAAAAGAAATAAATTCAAAATTGTATTTTACGACTAAACCGAATGGGCATTTGCGCTATTTTATCCCCCATCACCTTTGTTCAATCAGAATTGATTTAGAATATCAGTTTGGAAAAATTAGTGTAAATAATGATAAATATTTTTTAATGTAGATATTTATTTCAAAGGTGAATTTTATCTTTGGATGAAAGTGCTCGTACTTAAAAATGAAACTCGAACATTATTGCCAATTTATGTACGCCCACACAACATTAAAAGTTGCAATCTGAGTACACGAGAGAAAGAAGTGTTTGGCAAGCGTAAGAATAATCTTACTCCTTAACCAACAGCAAAGATCAGGAAAAGCAAGCAGCCGTGGGGACATTTTAAAAACCACGAAGTTTTGTTTTAAACCTTAAAACTACAGAATATATTTAGTTGAGTGTTCCAACCACAAATTCCTAATGCTTTGACAAAGGTTTGCAAATCTCGTAGATCACGACTTTTCTTGTATATACATGTATACCTACAGATTTTATCTAAACGTTTCTCGGACAAAGACCAATTGGCAAATCCTTTGGCTCAGAATAAAACAACAGTGTGGTTTCAGGCAAGTTTTGTGGTATTTTGCATGTTAACCTACAAGTATCATCTTAACATAAAACATAAGGAAAAAGGAAATGATACTGACATGAGACAGAAATCGACAATGTGTTGTAAAACTCTACATATATATTAACCATTTTCTTTTTATTACAATATGAAAAATAGGAAACTTTACAATCGCAAATTAGCGAACACACTTTATCAATATCAATCGTCACAAGTGGAAAATAAAAACAACAGAAGTAGATCATAATTGAACACGTTGAGGGTTTTGAATTCTGACCCGTCATAATTATAAACATTTCATGAAAAATAAACAAAGAATTGTTCATATGTTAGGTAAAAATAGGAAATGTGAATTTTTAAGAAAAAACAACCACTGTTGTGGATCACTTAGACCGTTAATGCAACATATGCATGGAGTGATATCTACTTGTAAAGCATTGAAAAAATAGGGAAGAAAGTAGTTTTCTTCGTTGATAACGCTGTCAAGATTACAAATAAAAGGATTTTTGTATGACACTTTGGGAAGGTATACTTCAACCATTTATCAATTGCACACCTATTAAATGTTTATAATTGCTTGTTTATTTTGTATTTAATCTATTTTCAATATGAATTTTAAAGTGACATGTATTTATTGCTGAAGCATTTTTTTCTTTAAATGATCTTGCCATTTTCGATTCATCCAGCAAGCAGTCACTTTTGTCCTCTCGGCAGTTTTGAAGTAAAAAATTCTCTGTTACATGATTCTGTTGTGAAATATCAAATACATGCATATCAACGGGTAGTTCATCTTATTTTTTTTAAGTAAACCTTTAGAATTATTGCTTGGTAAAATAGCAAAACTTTACTATGAAAGTCTTCAAAAGATATCGATTTATTGAAAAAGTTTTAAAGTCGATTAATGTAAATTTCATATACTAGTAGCCAAATCGATGATGCATCAAAGTTGAATATAGTCCATCATTAAAGAGAGAAAGCAAACTTTTCAATATTGGGGTGATTTAAGAACTTTTCAAAACAAACAAATACTTTAATAAATATGTGTCAATTTCAGGAAGTCTCTTATTTTGTGGTTATAAAATTCAACTTATTTACTAGTATGTTTTATCAATAATAATTTGTATAAATCCTTAATAATCGAATTTTCTCATTAAAGGTAGTTTGAAATGGGTGTTTGAACTGAGAGGGATATACTTTTAATGCAATCATATTTAAAACGTGACACGAATAGACGAATGTTGATCATATATATTTCTCTCAACAGCTCTGACATTGTTCGATAACACACGGTCACTCTTTGTTCTTTGGTACATTTCCCAACTCTTTTGTCATCGCAACTATGGTTGTATCTGTCACCAGAAATCACCTAGGTAATGCTACATTCAAAATTTTATCAAAATAAATTCTACTTTTATATCACCCCTTTGAGAAAAATTTTTGCATACATGTGTGTCGTAGCTACGAAAGCCGAGAAGGATCATTCGAGATTCGAGATTCGAAATACGAGATTCGAGATTCGAAATTACGAATCTCGAATCTCGTATTTCGAATCTCGTATTTCGAATCTCGAATGATCCTTCTCGGCTTTCGTACGTAGCAGAGAAATAAAATTCTGAGAAAAGAGTTTAAAAACCGAAATTGTCCATGGTTTCCAAATATTTCAAGCAGTTTTAGTTTAATACATAAATCTAAGAAGAGCTTTCATTCTTAACTAGAATGATATTATGTATAACATCATAAGTATTTTGTGGAAATAGTAAATTAAATCACATTCCAAAAGATATTGCTTTTTATTGATTGATCGATTGATCGTTTTACGTCATTTTGAGAGTATTTAGTCATTTTTTTTTACTTCTGAAATGTTATTTCGTTGCAGAATCGTATGAAAATGGATTTCAATGGGATTGATTGTAAACTGTTTTATACGTTTATTATTCCTATTTCATGCTCTTTCATGACACAATACCGTTCTATTTTGCGAGCAATGAATGTAGCTGTACACAGGTTTATTATGGACAAAAAGATCGATCAGTTTTTTCTTAGAAAAGAAAGACATGATAATGCAAAATTGCAACAACTTGTTTAATCACATCATCTTGTTTTGGGGGGTCCTTTAACAGTAAATTGATAATTTTTTGCTGTAAACTTGAAGTAAAGAATTCATATGAAGTCCTTATTTTTCAAAATGAACATATCATTTCATAAACAAAAACTTTGTTTGAAAATAAGTGAAATATCGGAGGTGATTTTTGGGACATATTTTTGGTGTGGTTTCTTATATCTGTATGTGTCAAGTTTCATCATAAATTTTGAAATATTTTACTTGTAATTAAAACGTGTGTATTAATCTTGAATCGGGTGAATTATCTTTGTTTCTTCATTTCACAGTACATATGTTCATAAATTCCAAAACTTAAAAATCGTATGTTATGAAATGTTTTAAAACTGCAACAATAGTGAAAAATTCCTAAAATGAGTTTACGATAACCATCTTTCGTTTTCGCTTAAGCCTTGATATTGCTTCATATAATTACTCAATTTACTTGTACAGAATAGAATGACTATTATTTATTTATTTATTTATTTATTTATTTATTTACTGTCATACTAGTTGATTTGAAAATGGTAAAGAGGAAAACCTAATGATTTAGGTATTGGATTTGCATTTTTAAAAATACCTGAAAATTTCTTTGCGGTAGTAAAATTTAACTTTAAGTAAGATACTCGCACCAGGATATGGTTTTTTATTTTCATTTGTTTATAAGGGTTGCCTCTACCAATGGTCAAAAGGGCCACGAGCCTATCTTTACGGAGGCGGAAATCTCAGAGTCCTCTCCAACCCACCCCTCTCTCTCCATCAACATCAAAGGAGATCTCAAGTATTGCTGCAATCTGAATTGTTCCCTACTTTCCGTGGTAATTAGTTCATGCACTTAGTACATTCTCGATTAAAAACAACTTTAA
>NC_069113.1:44846885-44849385 GCF_025612915.1 Magallana angulata | reverse complement strand
TTAAACGTATCTTGATTTTGGCAATCGTTCACCCAGTGTTTAAATATCTTTGAACAGCTTATCTTGACACAGTTTCTTTCGTGTCTTTTTGAAATAGGTTGAAATAATTCAAAAACTCAAATTAGCGCTTTTCACACTTGAGGCGACATGGCCAAAAACATCAAAATGTTTGCTGCAGAAATCGACAGGCCGATTTCTATCGAACAAATTAATTGGCCAAATTTGTCATACTAAAAATATCTGACCAATTACATCCATTGAAAAGTTTCTTTATCGTGTTTTGTTAAAGAACGATGGCCATTTAATTTCGGTCGATATACGAACATTAAATCCATTGCAAATCAAAAAATATAAGTCATATATGCACAATTAAGGCATAATTTTTTTACGGAATTCAAAAAGACCACCGTTCGATATTTGCGACAATTGCTCAATATAACCTTGATATTGCGATACCGAGCCCGACGCTTTCGAAATTTGAAACCAAACGGAGCAATCTCGCCCAATTAATAACAAAAGGCGAAAATGTAACCCTGCAGAATTAAAACGTCTATAATCTTGGTTATTGGAGAAACATATGCGAATACTTTATGGTTTTTTGACATGAAACATTCTGATTTGAGAGTTAATGTATTGTGATGATAACTTTATAGAAATCAAAATATTAATTCCAGCATCATTTTAAAGGGAAATCAATTTGTAAGAGGAAAGAAAGCGAGCTGTTCTATAGAGATTTTTATCAAAAGGTACCTTGATTCTGACATAATATCATTATTAAACCTTTTCAGTGAATGAAATGCTAGATGACTCACTTTAAAAGGACTTTAATGAGGCTCAATTTTACGACTTCTAGAAAATTAAAGTTGGAAAAACAAAATATTAGTACACTGTAATCTTTCATTGGACATACGAATTTTGCATACAGACTTGGAAAAATGATTAATTTTAAAATATATCTTCATGTTTCAGTCAACTTTCTTCCCTAAATTTCCCTAGAAACATGTAAGGCAAGAGTGACAGTCCTTTTTAGATCGTTATACCATCCTAATACCAATTTCTGAGACAAAATTTGGATTGCTAATAAATTTTGGGACCCCTGCTAATAGAGAAGATCACAAACATTTTGCGATTGGGTTATACGTATAATCTAGCTGATGATGAGTCTTATACAAGCCAAGTGGCACTAAGACACGCCAGTGGTGATGTATTATTCATCAATTTAATATGTATTGGCCTTTTGTGTAGCATAAGACATTGGATTATATCGACAGTAATCGGATAAAATGGTCCATTATTGCAGCATAAAATCACCATGTTTTATAGTCATTCGACCAACTACCAGGAAACTGGCGATGACTTTTCAAATCTCTGTAAGAAAAGAATAATTAACCTAGGATGACAGTTCTTTGCAAATAATACTCAAGGATTGACGAAATATTAAGTTAGGAGTGGGTAGGAGCAATCCGGAAATCCATGTGACATGCACGCTTATTATATGTATTCTATATAGACACTCCTAAATGTTGACCATTGTCCGGGTATTTCTTTTAGTTACTTTAACGTTTCTGAGAATTTTTTGGTTCCCGTGTGAATTTTTAAAGCAAATAGAAGACATATTTACCATCAAATTTTAACCGGAGCAGAGGCTGATAAATCGCACCACTGGTATTCAATATTCGACCATGAATTGGCGTTTCATTTGGATAAAGTATTAAGTAAATAATTGCAAACATTTTTATAAATACAGAACATAAAACTTATATAGATAATAATGCATATTTTGAGCATTCTTCTGATAAAATTGATAGGTAAAATATGTTATTAAAAACATAAGATAAAAAAGACACATCTATAGTTAATGAAATTTTGGGGCAGTTATTTTGCCCCCCTACATTTCTGTGAGATAAAAGCAGATTTTCCGACAGAAAGCACTGTGTGTGTCCAGTCTGCAAGTTTACAATGAATTTGACCGTTGTAGCAAAATAAGAAAATAAGCGAAAAAATGTTTGCGAAATTGCGCTCCGATTTATCAACACCAGAGAACAGATAAAAAAGGGAAGATATGTCTCTGGGGCTTAAATTGATTTGCCGATAATATTTCGTATGTAAACGCTCAGATGGATCATACAAATAATCCAAATTATTTCGGCGATAAGAAAGCGAAATGAGTCTGAAAAGGAAACAAAAGAGAAAACTTGACCCCTGATTCTTTAGGGGTCGTTTTTGTGATTAAAATGAAATATGAGCCTCTGTTCTGTGGCTCGACCGGCGGACAGGGAATCAAAATTATTTGCAATTAATTTCATGCTAAATTCTTTAGCAATTTTGCAGAAACAAGAAATATGGTGAAGATTGATGAAGTTAACATCTGTTGATTCGACTAGAGCAAAACGGCAACGTCTCCTTACCATGTATCATAAATGATCTAGCTTTTGCCGAACTTAGAAAAAAAAAATAATAAAATCATCCTAAACATGGGGAAATCATGCATGGAACACTT
>NC_069113.1:44761885-44841885 GCF_025612915.1 Magallana angulata | reverse complement strand
CTCAGTAACTAGTCTTCTTTCAATATGCGTACCTTTCTTTTAATTTGTTTGTTAAAAATTAATTCAATTTTCTAAAAAGATAAGTATTATAATATCATTTCTTATAGATTTTTTTCACGAGAATATCTACAAAGGACTTTTGCCAATCACAAACAGTGTAAAGTAATGTTTAACACGAGCGCTATTTTGAAACAAACAAATTGTCAGAGAGTTCCGAATGAAATCTGATGAACGTTTCACACGGTTCTCGCACGCTTTGCCCGAAACGATTTACACGCTTTGCCCGAAACGCTGCACGCTTTGCCCGAAACGCTAAACGGTTTACACGAAACGCTTCACGATTCACACGAAACGCTAAACGGTTTACACGAAACGCTAAACGGTTTACACGAAACGTTTCTCACACGAAAGTCGCACGCTTTTTTGGTGTAGTAGTACGTTTCAGGGTCTGTAAGTGGGCACAGGTATACATGTATATACAAGGCTATGTGAGAGAGAGAGAGAGAGAGAGAGAGAGAGAGAGAGAGAGAGAGAGAGAGAG
Organism: Magallana angulata; assembly: GCF_025612915.1. Lineage (NCBI taxonomy): Eukaryota > Metazoa > Mollusca > Bivalvia > Ostreida > Ostreidae > Magallana > Magallana angulata. The sequence continues at coordinate 44,841,344 of NC_069113.1, read as the reverse complement.
AGAGAGAGAGAGAGTTTATGTAATGCTTCTTCATGCAATGCAAATAATGCACCTCTTTTTAAACATAATGATATTATGATTAAAACATTAGCAATTATTTTCATTCAGAAATGTTAGAATATTGTACCTGTGTTTGCAAGAGATTCGTTGTCTTATTTTCAAACAGGATATCAAGAAAAGTTCTTTAGAATATATTTTATTCATAAAGCTTGCCTTTCATGTATATTACTGTTTTGCTGAATTCCATTTGAAATTTATATTTTTTTGTACCTGATGCATTAACCTAAAATTGAATTGATTCTCCGGTGTATAAAGGGGTAGACAATACCAAATTAGAATTATTTGATGAAACCTTATGTTGCTATCGCATTTATCAGCAAAAATTCCTGCACAAATTAATGTTAATGTGTCATAAAATTTACAATAACGTAAAAATATTATTTAACCTTTTAAAAGCTTAATGGAATTCAAATTTTACAATCGTGGACAAGATTGTATAATTAATGATATCTCAAGAATTCAGACATTGTGTGTTTGGATATCGTCAATTGTATATGATTGCTTTAATAAAAACAAAGAGTTGTTTAATTATTCGCAGTATATTCAAATCTATATAGCCCCAGTGCCAGTTTATGGTACATTAGGCATAGGTAAAGCCTTGTTCTTTAGAGAACACCGAATTGGAACTTCGTATATAAACAGGTAACTAACAACACATATTAATATGCACATGTTTATAAATATTCACAGGTATTGTTTTATGGGAGCTTCCAAGCCCCTGACGCGCACAGCTACAAAAGGAAAATATTATTTGATATCATTATCAAATTATTTCCTTTATGATTTATAGCAAACGCTATTAAAGGAAAACAACTGTATAGAATACAGCTGAGGTGAACGGGGTTCGTGTCGACGTTAAACCGTTTTCCTCATTTAACAAAGGCGAATCTAGTTGTTGCTTTATTGATTTTTTTTTCACCAATTACTTTGCATTTTATATAAAATTATCATTTGGAAAAAATACCTGGTCGATTTATCTACAATACAATTTTCAATTCTACTTAATATTTCATTTTTCCTTTCTGCGATTTCAATTGTTATTTCGCCAGAAACAACTTTATTATTTGTTTTCCCCCTTGATAATTGTTTAGCTGGTATTCTCAATTTGTATACGCTCTATATGTTTCCCCCTTTCAATGTTAAAATAAATGTTATTAAAAACTTTCACAAAAATTTAAGAAAAAGCGAATATAAAGTATACGGTATCATTAATTTGGGATTTAATGAAAAAGAGTCACATGTAATTAGATAATGGCATAATCATACATTGTAATACAGCTTATGAAAATATTCATGAAGTTTGCGCTCCAGTTCAAAGCAAATATGAAGACTACCTTATTGTGTGTTTTTTTTGGCTTTAAAACATGAAGTTGTTAAACATTAAACATGTAATTCACCACAGTGTATGATCCTCCCATTAAAAAAGATACCATAGAATTTTAAAAATCCCCGTTGCTTCAGGGACAAATGTTATTCTACTTGAGTGTCGTTGGATAAATAAATGTTTGCAATCTAAATATTTTGAAAATGAATTTGATAACGTATTGATAAATGCAGAAATTAATTATTTGCCCGCTATGTCATCGATTTGGATAAAATGATTTTCACTTTTCACCTCCGTTTATTTGGTCGAATAATAATACTTGTTCGATTTTCAATACATGGTGTTATATTCTTGCAATTTCAATGGAAAAACTCTATCACAAAATAGATATTAAAAGTTTGTATAAAATTTTTATGAATAATACAATTAGAATTGTGTCAATACTTCTACAATAGGTCAATACAGTTGCTTTAATGAATAGTTTCGGCCCAGAAATTTTCTCAGGAAGTGGGAATAAGCCATATGGCCAAAGAATTAGTTACATCGGGCTGTTCACTATAAAACGGAATTTATCGGGTCATGCAGGAGATGGGGGAATTTGATGCATAATTAATACAACAAATTACTGTCGATTGATTAAGCTTCCTTTCATCGATTTAAAGGTAGATTGTCGGAGGAGAAAAAAAACTATCAGGTGGAAAGTGGTTTTCAATCAAGCAGCCACAACATGCCAGGCGATTCAATATATTTCCACATACAAAGCGTTCATCAAATTTTCATTTGACAATTTCCATTTTATTTTGATTGAAGGAAACATATCCAGTCACTATCGTGCTCATAAAATGGATTCATTTTCAAGTACTGGAATTTTATGATGAAACGAAGCGGCCGATAGCTTGAGCGTTTAATTGTTGCAATCACGGAATGTTTCTTGTTTTGTAAAATAACAAATTAAGGCTTGCAGGTACCCAGGGAAATTGATATAATTTGCTGCGAAATTGATTCATTGGTATTATTGTTATTAAAATGATAAATAAAACTTAAATGATTTGCTTTCACTGTGTAATACGCAGTAAAACTTCTCTCTAGTGTCTTTAGCTATCAACCCGAAGACTTTACAACACTTTCGAGGGTATAGATTACATACGTCTCACAACCTGTCGAAATAAGCGGGTAACAACCACTAAAGTCGCAACCTTGGGTTAAATATTAACTTATCGAATAAAAACCAATAGAAGACGTGTATGTAAGATGACATTCTCACCTGTTTAAACTGTTCCTCAAACGTCCAGTGATGGGCGGGGCCCTCGCCGGTGGGTGAGGCCGACGTGGCGCTGTGTGGAGACAGCGAGCCCGCCCTGTGGTAATTTCTGTCCAAGAAAGCACTATGATTTAACAGATCTAGTCTTGAGGAGGAGTCGGATTTTGTGAGGGGGTGCCCATCCCGAAGGGCGCGGAACTCCTCGTGTTTATTTACACGCAAGTCCTGGCCCCTCTCCGACTCCAGCTGTGAAAGTCTCTCGGCATGCAGCCTCAGTTCCTTGGCGCGAAGTTCCTCGTGCCGGCGTATTATCGCCTCCTCGTGAGCTCGTTTCAGTTCTTTTTCTATCTCCTCTCTCTCCTCTCTCTCCTGACGTTTGAGCTTCTCGTATAGTTCCCTGTCCGAGCTGTCCAGTTTTTCAGTAGATCTACGAGATCCAACGTCTCCACTCTCGCTTCCATTGTCAGACATTTCAGATTCGTTCAAATCCTCATTCGACTGAAATGTAAATAAACTTTGAATTAATTTGTTGTAAAAATTAATGGGCATCTCAATGAAATTGCTGCTTTTTATGCGAAAGGAAAAAGTTGATTTGTGTTAATTTAGTTTTATTAAAAACAAAAGACAGCAATATTTTAATTTTCTGAAACACATTCTAAAGTCCAGTTATTTGTTGCATAAATTAGATATTTCTTACATAAATATTTTATGCTTAATAATTTTCTCTATTAAAATACAAAAGATTTGATTCTTTATATGCTTAAAAAATCGACTTCCATATCATTTTACACTTTCTATATAGATTTAAAAAGAAAAGAAAAAATTATAAGTCAACAAAGTAGATATTTAAACTGTCAATTTAATTCAAAGAGAGGAAATGAAACTAAAACTTAATGCACTTTATTTAAAAGATTTTCCCTAAAATAATAATTATGAATGACAAAGTGGCTAAGAACATTATCAAACAATATCATTAATTACATGTATTTGTTCTATCAGAGTAAGAGTTTGGGAAAAACTGTTTGATACCTTGCACAACTTCAGACACAAATAAATAGGCGTGTATAAACATTCGGTAAACTTACCACACTGCCTTCACTATTTTCTCCGTTCGACATCTTCATGGATTGCCAACTTCTTTACAAATGCTGTGTCCGTCCCTTAATTCCGTCGATATGTATGCGGCCTAAATTACAATATACACTTTATCAATGAAAATAATCCTATCCAGTCATTGGAATAGATTAATTTATGCATACTCTGTAGTAAATTATTCGCACGTGGTTTCACATATTTTCCACGCCCCCTTGAACTTATTGGCCTATCAAATTTTTATAGTCTCGAAACCACCATGAATAGATAAATTCTAAGTAATATTTTGTAAAATCTAATTTATAAGAAATATAATTTACTTAATTTAATTCAACGTTAACATCTAAGCAATCAAAACACGTTTAATTGTATTATGAAAACAAAACGTTAATTGAGATTAGAGACTAGAAAACAAAGATGGCTGCTCCCTTCAAGAAAACTTCGGCACGGCATTTACAACCACGTGTAGATGTGAAAGTCACCCCAGATACGTTATACTGGAAAAATTTAGATGTGAGTGTTTTTTAATAATTATGTATTTGTTACGTTACCTACCCATTTTAATTTCTTTTCGAATAAATACAGATTTACTGGCAACCTGTATGAAATTAGCCTGAATTTCCTTTATTTACAATGTGAATACTTTTTGTGACAAAACTGTTCCAATGTAACATTTTCCATTTATTCGTGTAACTTGTAACAGAATACTTTTAGAATCGCGTTTCTCCGTGTATTTTAAGTAGGTGTGCTTGTAAAGGTTTGTTCAACGTGTTTTAATATACAGTTATAGCCTATGGTTAAAGTAAGTACATGTATATATGATTTTATAGATCTGAAGAGAGTATATCGACTGAGGACGAAGTCTGAGGTTGATATATTCTCATCAGTCTATAAAACCATGCATTGACCGATATCAAAAGGCTAGAACTGTTTTATTTAGTATTATAATAAATCAAAAACTAATTCTCTTCATTCTCTTCAAGCGTATAAAAATGAAATATCTTGTTCATAATGTATAGGTTTTGATTTCCCTATTATAACGTCAAAATGTTGCATGTGCCAAAATAAGTATTTTTGTCATGAAAATCTAATTTTAGTATAGTGAGGTCTCTAAATTTTGGTAATGGTATGGTAAGGTCCGTAACAGAATTTATAACCAGTCATAATTGACCAATCATATGCTAGGGGAAACTATTGTATTATGGTAATATAATGTGTAAACAGTTAAACGGTGTAACAGTTGGACCAAGCACAGATTTTTAAGGCTTGATACGCAGAGAGTAGGATCCACCTGTCTTAAATCATAAGCCAAAGTTAAACTAAACGTTGCGGGCTTAGTCTATATTATGACGTCATGTTTCATTTGTAAAACTGAAAAAGTGTGTCTTCGGAAATAGCCAAAGAAGAGTATGTGATTATGAGAATTTTTTATTTCTTCTTTTAATGCTTATCTATTTCAGAAGTTGATAAATTTTCTTTTTTTTACATTATTCAGTGTATCTAAAAGATCCGTTTCTTGATGTTAATGTTTTTATTTTCCATCTTGACAAATAATTTGATAAGACATTCATGAACTATTCTTATCTCCAGATTAAAGCACTTTTGAAACTTGTTTGGTTTGCATAGTCAATTATTTTCATTTAAATAAATAAAATTACTTTCAATTGAAAACTTGAAAAGTTTTTAACAGAGCTAATGGACAATTATAGAAAAACACCACTCTTTAATGAATGAGTTAACTTTGTTTAACAAAATGGCGGCCAATATGGCGGCGCCTATGAGCTAGAAAATTTTTTTAACCCCTGATTCAACTTCTATTTTTATCAGTGTTACCATCAAGCTGCCTCGCTTTGGGAGGTGGACTAGCCTGCCTCTCCCTGCGCTGGGTATTAATCTCGGCAGAAATTCGGATTGGCTCGATATTTGTACTGATGCTTTCACTTAATTATGGGACAGTCCTTCCTAATTCATGTTTTAAAATTCAGCGTTCACTTATGATGCTTGTTTCCATTAAAATTTTAATATTCTTGTCTTGCCCACTTCAATTTTGCAGCTCTATTATAATTCAAATGAATTATTTAAATTATTTCTGCATTTCCACTGATATTTGTGAATATTAATTATACCCCCACTCCAAAGGAAAAGAGGGTACCAGTATACTGTTTTACCCTTGTGTGTCCGTCTGGCCTACTGTCCATCCTTCTGTCTGTCTGTCTATCCATAACAAAAATTTCAGTCACATTTTTCTCATCAACTACTCATCACAGATTTCAAAAGGAGGGGGCATAAGTGTTTTACAAACATCTCTTGTTAACTGGGTTTTCCAAAGGAAAAGTCCAGTTATTGAAATTGTGAAATTGGGGGGCTTGGCTAGCAGATGGGTAGGCGGCTGCCAAAAGGATACCTATTGTATGGATAACTCCTCCTACAGTTTTGAAGTTAGGAAGTTGTTGTTTTGCAGATCAGTTCTACATATATCAGAGAGATGTGCATATTACTTGGATTTTGATTTTTGGTGATTAATGCAAAAAACACCACCTGTTGAACTTACTCATTTTTTCACATTATATTGCATATAGGGTACCCCTATTGTATAGATAACTCCTCCTACAGTTTTAAAGTTAGGAAATTGTTGTTTTGCAGATCATTTGTACATACATCAGAGATGTTAATTGTAAAAACAGCAATTATTGTTTTATTATATGACCCAGGGATTGATACAGACGTATGTATCAAATTGAGTAGAAAACCTCATCACCTAGCTATACTTAGTTTGAATCATATAACATTAAACTTCATTAAACCAAAGTAATATTGATAACCAATAGCATTCTGAAAATTCCTGATATTTTAATAGTGAAATGTAGAAAAAATCAAATGTTATATTCACCTCTTAGGTCTAGTGCAGGTAAATATAACTTTGTTTCCAGAACATTGGATTTCAACCAATCAGAGAGAGAGAGAGAGAGAGCTAAGAATTAATCATATAAAATGATTTTATGATTGGATTTGGTTTTAGAATACTGGTATAAATTAAGGGTAAAGGGCTTGGTAGTTGCCCCCCCCCCCCCCCCATCCACCCCCTCCCCCAATGAGACATTGGTCATTGTTATACCTGAGCTGTATCTGTATATGGATTGGATATTTCCCCCTATGATTACCATATCAATGTGTTGATAATTTTTTTAGAGGTACATGTATATATCTTACCAAACCTTCTGTGTAACATGAATGATAATTTTCAAAGGCAAAGAAAAAATTTACAAAGAAATAATGTTCAGACTGTTGTTGCAATTTCCGTAGGAACAAAGAATATTTCAGTAAGTTCGCGGATTAATTTTGCAAATATAAGTTATACGAAGTTTAATTTTTACATATTTTATTTGAAGGTTCCTGTGACAAAGAAAGAGTATGGTGCTATAACAGACATTGATTTCTGTCCCACTGCGCCACATTATTTTGCTGTGACCAATTCCACAAGGGTAAGATTATAAATTTTTAGAGCTGCCAACCCTTAAGATTTTTGCGTAAGGCTTACAAAATTAGCACATAAAATATGCCTTACAATTTCTCTTTTTATTCTTCTGATGCTTTTCTTTTTATCAAAGTTTGGAATTCCAGAATTTTTAGATCAATCAGTGTACAGTTTTACTATTATGATGAATATTGTCATACTCTCAACATGGCTTACTTGTATCTGGTTTCGCTTTTAGAAGGCCAATTTTTGCTATCGCAGAATAGTGCAGAATATAAATTAAATGCATTCAGATAAATATCAATATGATAAACTGAGAGATAATATCTATATCATCGTTTACCAAAGGGATGCAAGAAATGAAAAAAGATATTGAATACAAAATAGAGTTTTGTGGTTTCTTTTTCTTTTTTTGTTTATTTTTACGCTCCAGTGTATTACCATACAATGAGTTTTCTTCTCACCTCAATCTTGATGGTAGAGCTCATAATTTTTGTCTGTCCTTTTGCCATTTAGCTGCTTTTGCTAATATGTATAATGAATTTTTAACCGGGTTTTCCAACGGAAAAATCCGGTTATTTAAAATGGTGAAAATGGCGGGCAGGCGGGCGGGCGGCTGCCAAAAGGGTACCCTCATTGTACAGATAACTCCTCCTACAGTTTTCAAGATAGGAAGTTGTTCTTTTGCAGATCCATTGTACATATATCAGAGGTGTGCATATTGGTAGGATTTTGATTTCCGATAATTTTTGAAAAAAATACCAGCTTTTGAACTTACTCATTTTTTGGCAAAATATTGCATATAGAGTACCCTCATTGTACGGATAACTCCTCCTACAGTTCTCAAGATAGGAAGTTGTTCTTTTGCAGATCAATTGTACATATATCAGAGATGTGCATATTGCTAGGATTTTGATTTCCGATAATTTATGAAAAAAATAAGAGCTTTTGAACTTAGTCATTTTTTGGCAAAATATTGCATATAGGGTACCCTCATTGTACGGAAAACTCCTCCAACAGTTCTCAAGGTAGGAAGTTGTTCTTTTGCAAATCAATTGTACATATATTAGAGGTGTGCATATTGCTAGGATTTTGATTTCCGATAATTTATGGGGAAAAAAACCCAGCTTTTGAACTTAGTCATTTTTTGGCAAAATATTGCAGTTTATAAGCTGGTATTTTTTTTGCTAGGATTTTGATATCTGATAATTTATGAAGAAAATACGAGCTTTTAAACTTAGTCATTTTTTGGCAAAATATTGCATATAGGGTACCCTCATTGTACGGATAACTCCTCCTACAGTATTCAAGATAAGAAGTTGTTCTTTTGCAAATCAATTGTACATATATTAGAGGTGTGCACATTGCTAGGATTTTGATTTCTGATAATTTATGGGGAAAAAAACCCAGCTTTTGAACTTAGTCTTTTTTTGGCAAAATATTGCATATAGGGTACCCTCATTGTACGGATAACTCCTCCTACAGTATTCAAGATAAGAAGTTTTTCTTTTGCAAATCAATTGTACATATATTAGAGGTGTGCATATTGCTAGGATTTTGATTTCCGATAATTTATGAAAAAAAACTCCAGCTTTTGAACTTAGTCATTTTCGGGCAAAACATTGCATATAGGATACTCCATTTCACTGGATACAGGTTGACATGGATTATGGATACAGTTCACATAAATGAAAACCCGGTTTGCTGTCACATTGACAGCTTTTCACTTGTTGCAAGTTCACTTGCTTTTTATTTCTTCAACAATTTCAACAAAGAGAAAAATCAAATAAATATATTTGAGATCTGTAATATTGAAAATCAAGTACTTCGCCAAGTGTCATGCATATGTGTAAGGTGGTCACATTCAGGAAAACACTTATTCGAATCTATGTCAACATGTTAAAAAACTAATTTCTGCTAAATATCGTACAATATCGTTCATGCCAAATATAATACATTTACAGTATAGGGAGTGAAGAGCCAGGTTAAAATTGAAAATGTAAAAATGAAAAAAGAAATGAATTACGAATTTGATATACAAGATCCTGCACAATTTTAAAGAACTACAGACACGTGTGGTAATACATTTAATAATAATTGTGATCAAATTCTTAACACACCTACTGTATATGAGTTATTGTCATAAACAGTCTGACATTTTGATTAAATGTGTGAATCATTATACCCCCGCAAACAAAGTTTAGGGGGGGGGGGGTATATTGGTTTCACTCTGTCCGTCTGTCTGTAGACACAGCTTTGTCCCCCTATAGAATTTTTTACTACTGCATGGAACAGTCTGAAAATTTGTACATATGTTGATCATCATCTGAAGATGTGCACCTGCAATCTTATTTTAAGATCAGACAAGATTTAATGATTTTATGACAGTTTTCATTTCACTCTAAAATATATTTATATTATCTCCAGATGAAAGTTTTTTTGTCTTTATGTCTTAAATTAATTTATTTTTTTTAAGTATTCTATCAACTGACAATGCAAAATTTTTGTTTGTCAATGATAAATTCTTAGGAGCTAATAAGAACATCAAAGACAAATGTTGCTGAATTCATTTGTCCCAAGGGGGCCATTATCTGAGCCATGGTTTAGATGGAGCATGTGTTAAGGGAAAATTGATAATCTTTAAAATGGGTGGTGGTTTTGGGGCTATTTTAAAATTGTTTCATGTAAACCAAAAGTTTCTATCATTATAAGGAAATAAATAATATCATTATTGATAAAGAAGTTAACTATTTTTAGAAGTTGTTTAAATTTATTAGTCAAGTAAATTGATGAAGTGACCCTATAGGGCATTGATTTAAATGAAATTCAAAATTACTGATATGATTGTAGTGTTTAGGCAATTTTAAAATTGTTTGTAATATTAAATTTTCTTTTTTACATATTTTGACACAGTATGGTAAATATGCTAATGTTTTGGGAGTTTATTAAATTTAACAAGCTCATAAAAAAAAAATCATAGTCCTATAGGATCATTTTTCTGATATGGAGTTCCATTGTACCATAGAAGAAAGTGAGGAAATTTTGAAACAACTAATTGCATCTGTCAAGACTCTTATTAGAAAGATATTCAAAGTTTTATCAATAGAAGAGCATTGCTTGGCTACCAGTATTTCCATTTACTGCAAAGGGAGGGGTTATTGTCATTTTGTTGGTTTTTCTTTAAAACGATTAGATAAAAAAAATATATCAGAAGATACATAAATTTGTAAATGTATTACTGTACATATGTATTTACAGTGATATTCTGACAATTTTGATTTTAATTTTTCTTTGTTAACTATTTTTTTTTTTTACAATTCTAGATTTTTTTTTATTTGTATGTGTTCCAAACCTTTATTATTCAATTCAATTATTTGTCCCTTTTGAAATTAGCCTTGCGGGGGTATTAGTCCCATTAGGACATTTCTAGTTAATATTGTCAATTTGGTTGGTAGATTTAGGTCCAATCATCCACGACTGCTTTCAGAACTTGCATGCAACTGTTTCCAGGTGAAAGAGGATTAAACATTAAGGCCATAGTACTGTCTGGTGCATTATATTCTACTTTAGATATTTTTCTCTTACCAGAACAAATAGAATTTAAGCTAGATGTTAACAATTGTTTTCTCTATCATATTATTATGATCTGAGTACTGTAAAACATTTTTTATTTGCATAGATGTGAACAATTGTTTTCTCTATCATATTATGATGATCTAAGTACTGTAAAACATTTTTTATTCGCATAGATTTTATTTCACGATTTACTTGGGTCTGATATACCGATTCATGACAACTGATTTTCGCAACAAAAGACTAATCCACAGTATTGTTGTAATAACATCCATGGGTCAAGTATTGGTTCATGGAGAGAAATAGTCATGATGACCAGGCTCTTGCAAACCTTGTGTAAATTTCTTGCATGCAGATAAAACTTGGTTTACATTATTATATGATATGCCGCATGAATAATGTATTGGCTGTATAAGGAAAGATAATCCTTATTTAGACATTGGCTGTCCATATAAGGAAAGATAATCCTTATTTAGACATTGGCTGTCCATATAAGGAAAGATAATCCTTATTTAGACATGGACTGTATATTAAAAGATTTCAAGAGACTAGCAGGAAAAGAGTACTTACACCTGTATTAATACCTTTACATGTATTTATTATGTATTTTTCAAGTCAAGACTAGTCAGGTTAAATATCTGGTAAAGCATGTTGGTGTCCCCTGTAAAACGTACATAACTGATTTCAGGCAAAACTTGTAAGATTTTTTTCCTTTTTAGAAAAGTTATGCAGGAATTGATTACATTGCTAGCTGGTTATATGGTTCTTTCAATTAATTCTTTTTAACAAGACGGGTGATTGTTAAACTAATACGTAGGGAACTATAAACATGGAGGTTTGTGTATCATTATTGTGTAATTTGAGTTATTACTTACCGGTACAACATTTGAGTATTGGTGAATGAAACATATACCACTTTTGATATTGCAAGGGGACACAAAACAAAGCGATGTACTGATAGAAACACAAAGAAAAAAGAATCTGTAGAATATAATTGTTCTTTGTTTTGTTAAAAACTTTTCCAGACTGAAAAATACTTAAACTGATCTGTTTGCATGTAGAAGCCTTGACCTATTTTTTCTCATTTTGATTTTGTTTTGTAATAAATCAGAATAAGTTAACCTTTGTATATGAAACTATTGGCATACATGTACATTCATATTTGTGTAATCATACGATATGTTTAGATGAGGGGGAAAACAAATGTGGGGACTTAAACATAGTATTCTCTATGTTCTATTTTCACAGGTACAAGTTTACAGCCCTACCTCCCTGCAGATTCACAAAACCATCAGTCGGTTCAAAGAGGTGGCATACTCTGGCAGTTTCCGTAGCGATGGTAAACTGTTGGTTGCCGGGGGAGATGAGGGGTCTGTCCGACTTTTTGATGTGGACAGTAAATCATTACTGAGGCTGTTTAAAGGTCACAGTGGGTGAGCAGATCAAGAGAGTGGTTTCAGTTTAATGAACAATGTGCATACAAAGAAGTCAAATAGATTGGGCTCAATATAGAAATATATTGAAAAACAAATCTTAGAAATTTTCTCCTGGCGATCAGCAAAGCCATGATTTATCATATTCATATAAATGCATCCTCATGTAGTAATTTGTTACTTACATAAAAAAAAAGCTCATGTTTTTGTATGTACGTTTGTAAGCATAACACTAATAATTTATTTGTTTAAGCTCAGGTGAGCCATGTGGTCCCTGGGCCTCTTGGTTTTGCATGGCAAGGGGTTGAAATTAAATAAAAACACTCCACTTTGCTAACTAACAGTGAACTATACATGTAAATTAAGTACAGGTTGTTAGATCAAAAGTCATTATGGCTTTCTGAACTTCAAATAAAGGCCACACCGAACAAAAGCTGTCATTTATTGCAGAGCTATCCATGTTACGAAGTTTTTGACTGACAAAACTCGAATTTTCTCTGGTTCCGATGACAACAGTGTGTCGGTGTGGGACATTCCAAGTGAAAGTCAGCTTTTATCATACAGAGAGCACCAGGTAAGTACGAGAACTAGTTAATTTATCATACAGAGAGCACCAGGTAAGTACGAGAACTAGTTAATTAAGTCTTTACTGCAGGGTGAGAACTTGTACAAGTTTGAATTCTTTTATCTTTCACCAGAAATTCCTGACTTAAATGTTTGACAACTTCTTTTATTTGTTCTAATCTCCATGAAGAGTTTTTTCTGTTGGTTTCACATAGCTTGTAAGCATTTCTTATAAATAAAGATGAAAAATGTATATCATGGAGTTTATATTTATTTCAGTGGTATATCTGATTCACTTTATGCATGTTAGTGAGAGGACTGGAGAGAAATGATTGTTTATATTAGATTTAATTGATCAAAGCACAACGTTGAATAAATTATTTATTAAGGACATTTGACGTGGAAATGTCCACACTATCCACATCAGAATGTATAGAGAAACTAAAGCTCAGTCTTTAAGAATTCCAATATGCTCATCTATGTTCCTCCATTTGTAATAATGGACGCACTATAAGTCTGGCTTTTATTTTCATTATTGATATCACGATTTCTATATGATATGAAGACTTAATGAATACCATTTTCCAGTCAAAACCGAATTCTGTTACAGGATACCAAACTATATTAAATGATATTTAAGCCACGCGTTTCTCCAGGCGCAGACATTATAGGCAAGATTTCATCATGTTTCAGTTTTTTTAAGTTTGTTAAAAAAAATTCTTCCCTTTATTGCAAAATTCCCCCTTGAACATTTCACGACTAAATTGATAATTTCATTAAATCCGGAATATTGACTAGACAAGTTTCCATTTCATTTTCATTATATTGACACTGAGAATAAATACCAATGATAATGAAAATTCATTTTTTTAATATATTTATTTTGCAACCAACCCATAAAGATGTATCGTTGAAGCAGTTTTATTTTACAGCATATTTTTTTCATAAACCAAAAAAATGAATAAAAGTTTAAAAAATCTCCAACTGTCTGATCAAAATGCATCTTGAACTTTTCAACTTTTACGATTACGATTAAAATCATTTTTTTTCTCCATCTCTGTTTTTCTCAAGCACAGGAAGTATTAGAAACAAACGTGTCAGTATATCAGAAATTCAGCAGCACATTAAGTTGTTGATTCGACTTAATTCAAGCGACTTCCTCTCGACCATTAATGCAACAAAAAAGCTAACTCGATCTCTTCAACCGCGGCGCGAGATGCTGCGATGAATTCAATTCCAGATTTTTTGTGGCAAATTTTATGGTTTCAAATTTTATAAAAATGCATAAAGGTCAGTCAAGGTCAAATTGGCGCTTCCAATCAAATTAGAAATATTGGTTGTGATATCCCCCAGTTCCCACTTCCACTTCGGCTGTCAGTTAAAAGCGTCAAGACAAGAATATAAAAGTCAGCGCTCGCCTCATGTTGAGTATATAAAATCAATTTACATGATGCAATAAACCAGAAATATTCAGATATTCCACCTATTATTTTTCTTAAGTGTTATAAAACGGGGAAAGCTTTTGGAGAGTAGTTTTATCAGGGGATGTGGCCGCTTGAAGCACCTTGTTTCATTTTTCTCTATTTTTGATTCGCAGGTTTATCGTTTTTACACGATATATATTTTTTGTAAGGAGACATAATTTTATTTTCTTCTGAATCTCGACTTGACATTTTAACTTCTTTTCCATCTGAAACTTTAATGAGTTATGTGGACGTAGATTTCCAGAGATGTTTAAAAACCGTCTCTTGATTTTTTGCATCATCTCAGAGAAAAAAAACTAGCAAATGCAGTTCCAAAATGAATAGTGAAAGTTCAAACAATAAAAAATTCCGTAGAAGTGCTAAGTACAAGGTATATGTTTACAATTTTTGTACCTTTGTACTTGTATTAAACACGCTGCGTGGATTCTCCAAGATATACAAAAAAATCTCACAAAAAGACGTAAAATCTAAGATCATTTGGAACAAGACTACGGGATGGAGAGGCTTGACCTCTTCATATCAAAACACGTGTAAACCCTGACTTTACGACGGGATGTTTCACCGTTATAACCAAGCATGATAGCTAAGGACTATCAAAACATTGAATCACAAAAAACCCAATGGCCAACATCGTCCATACGCCTCTTTTTTAATTTTGATCTCAGTGGGTGACTTCTACACATGGGATTGATTCAAAATGGAAAAAAAAGTAACATGCAAAGAGTATGCCGTCCTATTCGTAGTATTCGGTTGTAACTGGTGCTTATCTATTATGGGCAAAGTGTTGAATTAAATATATGTACACTGTTAAAACAAACTCTCTCTCTCTCTCTCTCTCTCTCTCTCTCTCTCTCTCTCATAACCTGAACTGTGTTTTGGAAATGTAAAGCGTGTGTAGATCTGTCTTCGTCACCTTTGAATTGTTTGTCATGGCATAAAGTCCCCATGGAAGGTTTCTGTAATCGTCATATCATTTCTGATCGGCTTATCGTGGTATAAGAGCTTGTTAACTACTAATCTAGTAACCGTTTTCCAATTGATGGTGATGGCTTCGAGATAACGAAAGTGAAACGGTGACTAGAATTCGCCGATAACAGATGTTTGTTGATTGATGAGGGGGAACCAACAATCCATGCTTCTTAGGAGTTTCGTTGACTGTAGATCATTTTTTTGGCCGGACATTAGAGTAGGTTTCTTGTAGAACGTCCGTTTTGTTGTTGGTAAGGCAATCAGATGTCGTACAAACAAGACAAAGCACTTGATGACTGTACACTGACACTCTCTCTACCCCACGGAGAATATTGCTATCCCCTACCAATTATATTTATCAATTTATCTATTTATAAATTGCTGTTCGATATAAAGAAGATATCCAAACAATTGCGAAGCTGTGGGTCTGTTTTTTATGATTTCTTTATTGCCTGCATAAAGTGTGCACTTATTTTGCCGTGTGTTCACTACGAGTGCGGTCAGACGGTGCACACAACTGCAAAGTTCTCGTACTCCAGGACGAATGCGGCGCGATTGTTTCTCAAAAATTACAAACTGCGTAACCATCTATATGTCAAATAACACTTTTACTTTTAAAAATATACCAGAGAGAGAGAGAGAGAGAGAGAGAGAGAGAGAGAGAGAGAGAGAGAGAGAGAGGAGGGAGAGCATTTTCAATTTTAAGCCATCTTTAAGCAGCAAAGTTAATTTAACGTTTAACGTTAACGCCACTAGCTTGTAGCTGTTTAATGATTTGTCCTGTCAGTTGTTAAGACAATCTCAGGTAGTTTACAAGAAGTAATTGCGTTAAAGACCTCAAACCATTTATTTTTTAAAAAGAATGGTTTAAAATACGTAAATTTAAAAAAAAATGATCAAAAATGTTATGAAGGAAATGTGTGACGTAGTGTCTACAATGTTGCGAAACTCGACGTATTGCATGCATTGCAAGAAATTCCTCTCACAGACATATGGACAAAGTGATGTCAGTCCTCACTCCATACATATAGACTAAATTTTTCTGCGAAGAACGATTTCATCGGTTGTTCAGTCAACATCCAGTACCGTTCATCGCACCTATAGCCTGGCCATTGCGATCGGCTAATAAACAATTCCTTATTTCTTGACAATTAGTATGAATCATTATGAAAACAAATATTTTAGAAAGATAGCGTCAAAGTCTTTGTTTAAGACGATGCCATATAAAGACATGTACATGTACATTTTAAAATCATTCTGTAAAATGTTGACGTATTCAGTGCTGATATTTATCAACTGTTTCTATGGAAACTGGTGTTTTCTAAACTGGAATATTATGTATATGACAAAATTCCGCGTCATAAAATGATATACATTTATACTACAACACAAATAAACAATTTTTCAGTATTTCTCACACCTCTCCTTCAGAGCTCCTATATCTTTTTTTTTTATTTTTAAACATGTTCATGTACAGTTTTTTTATTGTCATATATGCCTCAATTTTTCCGTTCTTTTATCAAGCTTATTTTCTTTCAATTTTGCCCAGTTTTAAAGAAACTTGGCCACGAAAATTTTATCATACTTAATACAAATGTTCACGTTCAAAGAAGTATAATATATACAATTTTCTGTGACTGTGACCTTCCCATGATCTTGACTTCACGATTCCTTATTTCGCAGTTGCGCGGTTTAAAACAAATTGATCAGTATTTTTTTTTATTAAACGAAACAATTAACAAAGATCAACGAATATTACAAGTAATGAAAATCAATTCAGTGAGAAATGTTTTTAAATATTTTTTACATGGAGCACAGGGTCATTTCCTTTTCATGTTGGTCACAGGACCAAAAGATTCTATGTGGGACTGGTTCAGATATACATTGTAGGTATTTACCAGATTTTGTTTGGATACTAGTATTGTTTTTGCGATCATAACTGGTAATCTAATTACAAGAAGTGATACTGCCATTTCTACGAACTTTGTCCAATCCAAAACGATATAGGAGTCACTCAAGCACTTTTTCATTATTTTTATGTAGCAAGATAATGTATTTACGAAGACCGAGAATTGCCATAGCGCGCATATTTGTCCCCAATGCCGGGCACTCTCTCTCGTTCATCAAGCAAGCTCCACAATTTTGTTTCTCGTATTAGAATTGGTATTTAGGTTCGCAATTAGTTCGCATCTTTCAAGATGGAATATATTTTATACCACTTTACCATATGTTTAAGGATGATATCCCATAGCATATGTCAGCTGCCTCGTTATATACAATGAATTATAGAAAATCCACCACGAATTTGATAATTTTAATGCATGAATGAATAAAATGACACGCCCTTTTAGAGTTGATAGCTGGGGTCGGTTCTTATTATAATGAATGAGGCTCTATTGATGATGTTGTACACCCCGTACTGTGAATTTTGTTCTGGTTTGTGTCATTGTTCTTTCGCTGAATAAAAATAAATATATAATGGATGGACCTTGGTACAGTATCGTATATGAAGAAATGAAGACCATAGAACAGGACTTGTTGACATATATCGTGACATTGTTTGTCGCAAAGTTCTCACTCATTGTTAGCAAAATAAAAAATAAATGCGTTGATATTAAAACTTATCAATTATGTAACACGGAAGTGAATGTACAGTCACGTTGAACCGAACTGTAGGAAACGTGACACGGCAGGTACAGCAATAAGAGTAATATTAAGAAACGAAATTGTCGGCGCAAATCTTAAACCACTGTCTATAAGTTCATAACCGCGAAACATAATATTAACATGTGAAGACATTCTTATAAGCAGGATGATCCGACTCCTTAATTTTTCTTAGATATTTCCCTTTGTGAACTAAGAAATTTAGTCATTAATCGATACTGTATACAGGGAAATATTTGCGCCGTTTCATTTTCGCCCCTTTCGCCCTCGTTGTCAGTGGGCGAATTTAAGACTGGGTAAATTCCAATCTTCCAAAACATCTATCTTTAAACACAACTATTGCCTTGTTGAATTCAGGCGGGGCGAAACTGTTTGCAAGTGAAAAGGGACGAAAATAACACGGGGCGTAAAATACCTTGTATATAGTATTGAACAGTTCCTTTTTAAAAGCTGCACAGAATTTCATAAAACTTCGTACATAGTTTAGACGATGCAACGTGCATATTACTAGGAAATTTCAGTGACAATTCTTTATTCTCTTAACAGCATAATTTATAGTGCCGATACCAGTAAAACATTTTTCTCGAGAATATAACATAATTTGAACTAAATTTTTTGTGTATTTCATGCTAACCCGGCCATTCATTACGTGTAACATTGTCAAGTAATGTTGGACTAATAATATTATATATGTAATTGAGCCTGCTCATTTTTTGTTTTTTGTTTTTTTTTACTTATTAGATATTATGTATTTGTATTTGTAAGTGTTATTTATTTTTTCCTGCAGGACTATGTCCGTTGTGGCATTGCTAGTGCCTCCAGCACAGACCTTATTTTGACAGGTAATATAACGTATTAACTACTTTTATTAACTCGCCTACATGTAGGAAATAATTAAAAACAGCAGAGCGTTCATGACAATTGGGGATTTGAATCTTTTTTCGCATATTTTTTAACTTAGGCTCCTATGACCACACTGTAAAGCTGTTCGATACCCGGATTAATGACTCCGTGATGACGTTTCAACATGGCCACCCGGTGGAGAGTGTCCTGATGTTCCCGAATGGCGGAATCTGTCTGTCTGCAGGTACAAACCCGCCATTTTACTTAAAGAGTAAACCAAATTTTATTAAAATGGGCATCGAAAGAACACGAAAACCATTAGTTTCTGCTAAAAAAAACATCTTTACTTTCAGTTTAAATGTTGCAAGAACAACATCCGAGTCTAAGTTCATTAGATCTCATGTTTGTGAAATTTTAAATAAAAAAATTACCTATTTGATAGATTGAATGTAAAACGTTCATAACAAGTGCATGTGCTTAATATCAGTGAGGCAAACATTGAGTCCTTGGATACAATAACATTAGATATTTAATTTACCTAAACAATTAGTCTATACCCTTGGTATTTGCAAAAAGTTAAAAAGTTAAAAGTTAAAAATTATATATATATATATAATTTGCAGTAGTCATAATATAAAATATGTCAGAAAGGACACTAGTATACAATGTTGAATGTAAAACGTTCATAACAAGTGCATGTGCTTAATATCAGTGAGGCAAACATTGAGTCCTTGGATACAATAACATTAGATATTCAATTTACCTAAACAATTAGTCTATACCCTTGGTATTTGCAAAAAGTTAAAAAGTTAAAAGTTAAAAATTATATATATATATAATTTGCAGTAGTCATAATATAAAATATGTCAGAAAGGACACTAGTATACAATGTATATTATAATATCGTTTTTGTTTGTTTGGTTTTTTATGAAAAAAATATTCATTCTCTATCACGGACATCTGCTAAAATGAATTTAAAGATTTAATTTATAAATTTGATAATATTTATTCTTTATAGTTCCGAGTTTTTTCTAAAACGAAAAGAAAATAATTTCATGCCCTTAATGTAAGTTTTGATTGTGGGTATGATTTAATGTTTTGTCTAAAAAACTCAAATCTTACGCATGGACGCATTTGTAAACCAATTTTATTAAAATGGGATTTAAAAACAAACCAAAATTCTACGTTGAACGTTGAGGTTCCGGTTTATAAGCTAGGAATAGTAAACTTGAAGACAGACTGGGTTTACCGTTATCCAGAAACAAGCCGCTCATGTGGTAGATGTTTCCTGCATCAATATCATCATTCATCATCCACTTTGTTCTGCACTTTTAATCTCCCTGATAATCTCTGATATAAGGTTTCCTCAAATTCAGCAAAATGTTTTCTTTTCGGATAAATTGGATGAGAATGTGACCGTCTCCTGTCGTGGTTACGGCTCAACAATTTTACGGCTCATTGACTGCGGGACTACTGTCGAGTTGATGCCAATTTGGGTTCTGGGACACCTCCTGAATCAGTGGGGACCTCTGTGTCACTAATGGCCCTGTCTCCACGGAAGGACAGAATCTATGGAAAAAAATCATATTTTTTGTGATCTTATCAATTTGATTTCTTCCATTCGTTGATATATTTACAGAGAGAGAGAGAGAGAGAGAGAGAGAGAGAGAGAGAGAGAGAGAGAGAGAGAGAGAGAGAGAGAGATTGAGAGAGAGAGGTGTTTTTATAAAAAGGATTCCTACAAAGTTATAATTTGTTGGAAATTGTATTTTAAAAACCTGTAAACCAATGAATTTAAACAGCTGATGTATTTTACAGTCTTCGAACAGTAAAACATGCTTTTTTCTCAGTGGTATGATTTGAAGTTGAGAAAAGCCAGTCACATCTGATTAGAGGAATTTCGAAAACGATGATATCATATATGATAAGATTTTTTTCTGCTTGAAAAATTACTTATCTGTTATGTTGAAATTTGAGTTATCTAATGGAGTTTTATTAGAATTTATATCCGTTTAATTGATATTATCATAATTTTTGTCTTCTTTGTAAATTTAACGCAGTCAAAAATAAATGCAAAATATTGATAACACTGGTTGGAATTGAATCCCCGCCCAGCGGAGAATGAAGGCTTCGGATAGATAGGGATTCAAGTTATTGGTGATTAATATTGATTTTATTGCAATCACTGTTTCTCGCCTCACGATACTACTATGATTTGTATGAAAGTCTTATCTTCGCTCATCTTACTTAATAGTAGCATTAACCGTTTCATCGTTTCAATAAAATTCCGAGCCCGATTTTGTTTTGGGTTTATCGGTGACTGCGCCGTTAGGCTGTAGAAAAACATTTATTCGATATCTCGGGATTTTGAAGTTTGATATTAAAACATGTGTGATTTATAATGTTATTTGTATAAGTTTTTGTGCTGTTTTAATCGGTCATATCTGAACGCCCATGGAGCTGAGTTAGGCGCATTGTTTTATAGGATTTTTATACATTGGACCGTGTTCCGTGTCTTTGCCCGGTTATGTGTATCAGAAATGCGTTAATCTTAAGATTATTTCGGCGTGCCCTTGATAGGTTGCATTACAAATGGCTTAAGAAATATAGAAGGATGTGTATGGGTTACGTGATTGGATAACGTCGCGATATCAATCGGACATATGAAAAAAAGAACAAATCTTATGGGTAAAAAATTGAGAAAATATCAAATTAGTTATATTTGTATAAAATTATTGACTCTGATATAAAAATCAATATTTCTTATTAAAAGAAAGTTAAATGATTTTGCAATCCTAAGTTACTAGTTTTTCAGAATTAGTATTCTTATACATTGTGTCATGGAATTCTATGATAAGAAATATTCTGACCAAAGGTAAAAAAAAAAAATTTAAAATATGGTTTAAGTTTAACAAAAATGGATGACGTCATTGTTTGCTTCAGTTTTGATTTTTGGTGCAGAATCGTTAAAGGTAAAATCTTTTATAAGTTTTTAGAGGAACCGCTAATGGTAATTTCAAGATTGTGCCAGTTGATGAAAATCTGAACTTATCAAAATATATTTAACTATTTGATAAATGCTTATTACCTGTCATTGCCAGATTTTTGAAAATCTGCAAATTGCAAAGTGACCAAAACCAAAATGGTACTCGAATGCCGAAAAAGTAACTAAGGCTAGGCACTGAACTTGTCGATGTGGATCACACTGGGTGGATAATGCTAGTAAGAAAGTATATATATGCTTTGACTTAGAACATGCGTTAATAAAAGAGACATCATGGCAATTCTAAAGCGGTACCTCCCCTGCTGCCCGGAATCAAGAGACGACTTCAGTATATCACCTCCCGTCCTGGCCCGCCACGGGTTCTAAAGCTTAGAATCCGTGGTAAGTGTTGCCAATGTGGAACTACTTGTACAATAAAATACATGAACATGTCAAACATTCTTTGATTCCTTGTGAGCGTCTTTTACCCTGCGATCTGTTTGTAATTTATACACGCGGTAACCTCTAGTGGCCTCCATTATCAAGGGTCGATGATACTGTGGTGCGCCATATTGTGAGGGCGCGAGGGGATGCGTCTGGTTTCGGCCTAATTAAAACAATTGTCACGTGTCATTACGAGACGTTGATACAATGCATTTTCTGAGTGAAGTTGTATCAACCAAAGACAACAGGACAGGCCACACCGTCACCAAAATTGTCATGCAATTTACTCAACTCGGTCCTCAACTCAATTTCTTCAAATAAAACTGCATAAATTTGAGGTCAGAGCTCAGAATTGAGGCTGAGTATTGACCTGAGGAAAATTGGTGATGGTAGGGGCGTGGGATGTTTTCCCCTGAGGTTGTAATGTTGTCCTCGGTCACATGATCAATTTATGGAGACATGGTTATTTTTTCATATTTTCAAATTATAGTATTGTATAGGATATCAAATAAAGCATTTTGATGACATATTTGTTGTTAGATATCCGTATAAATCTTGAATTTCAAAATAACTACCATTCATCTTTCAATTAAATATGAAAAATCACCCATTAATATTTTCTTTCACTATTTATGTACTTACAGTATTAATAATTGAAATTTGTAAAACAAGTGAATTTTAAACACAATTAATAGTCTGGAATATTCGTCTTTATTTGCTTGTTTATTTTCCTTTGATTATGTGTTAACTTAATTTTTGAAATTTGAAAAAAAAATTAATGGGGAGGGAACAAGTTATTAGAGTTTTACTGGTTATTATTTTACATGTATGTGCTAGTTTGTATTACAAATGACTATTCTATCAATGGAACGCAAGAAATGAGAAATTATTGTATAATTAGAGAAACGATTTTTTGTATACATTAGTCATTGATTTCGGGACGCTTGAAGTTTGGTGTAAGTTAAATTATGAACATTAATAAGTCAAGGTCTCACATTTCACAGCAGGCCAAGTTAAAAAGGGTACAAATTTTATCTTAGAGAAATCTACTTTTAATTCTTTATTACTTTGTATCAAAACGATATGTATCATGTTTAAATTTATGACATTATTCGTACCAATGAAGTAACGGGCAGTACACGTGAGTATAAAGAAATGCCGGATGATAGATATACATTTATTTAAGCCATATG
This sequence comes from Magallana angulata, assembly GCF_025612915.1. Lineage (NCBI taxonomy): Eukaryota > Metazoa > Mollusca > Bivalvia > Ostreida > Ostreidae > Magallana > Magallana angulata. The sequence continues at coordinate 44,817,982 of NC_069113.1, read as the reverse complement.
TTCATTTGCAGAATTACACTTCTATAAAGATTTTTATTTGCGTGACATTCATCAAACATCAAATTAGGGGGGAGTTATAAGCGAATTGCTCGTAAAATATACACAAAGTAATATACTGGATCCTGTACAACATTAAGGGAAGCGTTATAGTTCACAAGTTTCTACGTTGTAAGAAGTAAACAAGAGTTATTTCATGATGATTTTAAAATGAGTGTAAACACTTCTACGGATATTTTGACCGATTTGCATACACCGCATCAAGATTCGATGAATTTGTGCATTCTTAATCACGACCTGCTTAATATTAACTTTGGTCTTTATCATAAGCTTCAAGATTTTCCATGCTCAATAATACAAAGCGTTGTTTTAATGACTTGCACTGCACAAAGACTTACAAAACTTTATTTTAATTCCAGCATGTGTGATAAGAAAACAAATATGCAATGAAATTCTCGTTTATTTAGGCAACCAATTGTGGTTTTTGCACATTTTTCTACATTTTTTTTACCCATATGACTATACAAAAGCCGAACCTTTCTTTGTGAAATAAGAGCTTTTGTATTTTGAGATATTCCTTTAGTTCTTCTGCATAAATATATTAACAAATCTCATTTTGAAATCTGACCGTCGTTTGCAGTTCACTGGAATACCCATTGACATATTTCGGCTAAATTTATTTGTTATTTCGACTTCTCCTCATTCTGAGCGCCCCATGTCTGCTAGAATTAATTTGAAAACAATCATATTTGAAAAGTTCTCCTGCAGACTTTTGCACATGTTTAAGTAATTAATCAAGAAACAAGATTTGGCGTTTTAATCACGTCCAACTCACGTCTAACTCTCGCTGGCGAGAATTCGACCTCTTCACTCTGTCGTGTTGATGTAGAGTTATTTCTCAAATCGGGAAAATCTACTTGCCGAAGCATCTCAGACTACAGCTAATGTCACGAGAGTGTTGTCACTTGATAATTACTTTCATTAAAATGTTAATTGAAAAATATTTTCGATGAAGCGCTTTGCACTGTTGAATGTTTCAAGCTAACTTTTTTATTGCATGGTATGATTCACCAATCAATGGTAGAAGCTATATAAATTTGGCTACATCTTATAAATTCCATCATATACCGGTAAATTTATATGAACGTGTATGATTTATACTTTGTATATCAATAATTCTACAAATTTTACTCTACTTATCGTAAGATTTACATGTACGAGCAGTGTTATGAATTTTATAATAGAAAAACTAATGCTTTTGAAATTACTTCAAACAAAGCGTGTTTTTTAGAATTATTAATAGTTTAGTTCTGTACCCTGTTATATATCCACGACCAAAAGGTTATTGAAGTGAAGACGTCACATTCTTAAAAATAATTTGAAATGGATACGTTATTTTTTTCACAATGTACATGTAGATCGACTTGATGAGTTACAAGAGTGTCGGAGATCAATGAAGTTGAAAACCTTAAACATGTTACATGTAATATAACTATCCCTTAAAATTCCCATTTTAAGATTAATGCATTTTTTTCAGAGGTATATTTCAAAAACAAGCTTCAGAAAGACGCGTTTATGTAGTTTGGTCTTTTGATGAATTCTTAATTGAAATGTTTTGTTTCGGAATATTTTCAGAACATTTGTATATTTTGACCTTTGATGATTTTTGCGCTTGGAATGCGAGGTCACACTCGAGTGAGGAACTAATTTTATGTTTCTATTTGTTTTGTTTGTTGAAGCTCAACAATCAAATCTTGTTAAGTAAAAATATACTCAACCTTACCACTTCAATAAAATTGATTTTATGACGTCATGCCAACTGAAATTTTACACGAAATGCTTATAAAAAAGAGAAAAGTCTGCATTCCTGGTAACAAGCCGTAATGTAGCTAAAGTACTATTACAAATCTAGTATGCTTGTCAGATCTGGCCATTGGTTCCAGCCAAGTTTCTACCTCTTGAAAATAAAAGAAGCCCTTTACATTTTTCTATTATATCACTTTCTAAACGATGTTTTAATAGATGAAGAGATGCCATTTTCCATAGATCGCTTCACGTTCTTAGAGTAGATTTTCGAGTACGACATCAGAAATTGAGAATAGGTGATCATCAGAAGCCAAGTAGGTTTTGATTTAGGAGTGGGAGCCTCTTTATCGCCGCTGTTCAGCAACAGTTGCTTTAATTTATATTTGTAGTATAACCATACCACGAAACACTTCACTGCAACATTAATGCTTCCTTTTCTTATCGGTGCGTTGAGTTTCCGGGAATTGTTAGCAACAGAAAAAACAGTATTCTGCAACGTGGTTATCTTTAATCATTTAAATATGTGTATATTAATGTACTGTATGTCAAACTAATTTCGTGATATTTTTCTTATACAATGTCTAAAAGTATTAGTTGATTCAAAATATGTAATCTTTAATATTACCTATGTGAAAAAGATAATTTATGTCATTGGAATTTGCAAGTACTGTAGTATTGATTGTATTAAATAATAGATGCTTTACTTTTCTTCTACTTTTTCTGTCATTAATGCTGAAATGACGGATGCCCGAATTCATCTTGCAGAATTTACGAATTCCCTGTGTAAAAGACAAAGATGCAAATGCACACGCAATTAAAAACATGTCAATAAATGTTAAGACATATAAAATTATGTTTCATCTTTGGTGTTTGTAACAGACGTTGATAAAGCACGAACTGAAGGTGCATGTTATATTACAAAAAGTTTTATTTTGAAACTCAAAACATCATCAGTGTTTTGTAGTGGAAATCATCGAAGTCAATTGTATGTTTATGTTTAATTAATTTTTTTTTTGATTAATGAGACAATTAAAAAAAAGATTACTGATACTAAATAATCTTTGGTTCTTTTTTCAAATTCCGGGTAACAGCGACGCTGCTGTGGTTTCTTTTTTATCTGCCTGTTTCAAAGAACAAGTGCAAACAAACTTCATGACTTTGTCTTAGACCCCATCAGTCTTAATAACTAATTTGAAGTTATTGCTCTATTATTTATCCCAGAGAAAAATAAAGCTGAGAGCTGCCTTCTTTTATGCCGGTGATAGTATTGTTTCTCCTGGAATAAATTGGTTCTTACATTCCAGTGGCTTTATACAGTTAAGTAGCAACCGCTCTTGGTCATTAACCCGATTGGTGGTGATTTTTATATCTACCGAGATATAGATTCTGTTGATTGGCTCTCTGTAGTTTCGAGTTTTGGTTCAATTTTAATGTATTTTCTACTTTGCTGTATACTTTTTGAATGATTTTGCTATGTCCACTCCTATAGATTGCAACACACCATCACTAAGAATAGTTTGTTTGTTCAGTCGCTTTATATTACATCAGTGTGTTCTCAGTTAGGAATGGTGTATCTTTTTTGTAGATGACATACAGTTAATCGCGCTGTTTCTCCTCTTCCCATTTAGACAGAATGTAGATAACCCGCATATTAAAAACATCCAAAATCATTTTCAAGATACCTTCTACATTTTCTGCCTCATTTCCTTTATACAGAGAGATGAAAATCTGTCTATTAATACCTGCGTTCAACCATGTCCTTAGTACGGCACAAATCGCGTGATTAATCATTTATTTCACAAAATAGCAGCTTTTACCCCAGATTGAAAAATCATCAGTGATGAGGCTGAATCTAGTTTCAACAATTGATATTATTTGTAGTAGGATACATGTCTGCTCAGATCAGAAGCGATGAAAGTCTTTTTCTGCCAAACTTATCCATCCTATGCCGTCTAAACGGCTTTCCTTCTGTTTCTTTTTAATGATGCACATAACGCTATTGTTATAAAACAGGTCCTAACATTTCGTCTTTTGCTGCATGGCCAATATTTTGCTGATATTTACAGACGTTCTGATTTGATTATTTCACCTTTTCTCTGCCTAAATTTTCGACATTTTTTTCATATCTCAAGATATATACTTGTAGGCTTCTTACTTTTATTAAATCTTGATCTTCATTTATTTCATTCTTAATTAAGGCTTTACAGCCGGTCAATATTTACATTAATATGACACAGATTCCAAACGTATAAGCAAATGGAACCAGAAAATATACAAAATATGTCAAATAAGGTAACAATGCATTTCAAAAAATTTTAAACATATATTTATATATATTCCAAGTTCGTATTTTTTACATTTTATAAACTTTAAAGTTGCACCAGTATAAACATCAAATATTTTCCGAAGAGGAGATTGAGAGGCTGAGGCCTTACTTTGCAAATTATTTTTGGTAAAAGAAATATCTTTTTCTTGAAAGTATTAGTATGGCATCTTGTGTAATTAAGAAGTCCGAAAAATATCATGTCTTGACTGGTTGGTTGGTTGGCCATGATTTCAAACAAATTCCATTTTTTGCGGTTCTTTACGCATTGTTGATCCAAAAAAAATCTTTAATCTATTATATTTTTACCTTATAGGTTCTCCGATCCTTAGCCTCAATTTTTTCTATCATAAAATGTTATTTATTCTTCAAAATTTATACATGTACATTGTAATTGAAATAAAATATATTTTTTATGCTATTCATGCATTTTACGAAGTTATTGCAATTTTGGCCACGATGGGTATAATGAAAAAATATATGTTGAAATCGAATTCGAAAAGAAAACGGTTGTACCGGTGCATCGGTGGCTCGAACCCATTTACTTTTAGGTAATAGGTAATAGGAGCAAATAAGTCAAGCAGTTCGTTGAATACTTGTGTGTAATAAGACTACAAGACTAATGAAATTTGTCTACATAAAAGGCAGATTTATGGTATAAATTAAAAAAAAAATCACGGACAACATAGAGTTATCGAACATTGCTGAGGATCGGAGATCATTATGTGATAAGCACAATACAGTTGCCATTTTTATTTCATAAACTGATATAAAAGAAAGTATTTTTTGAAAATGTTGAAAGAAAATTGCTAGTAATTGATGACATACCGGTATTCCCCAATGTCAAGTTGATTGAGCGAAATGGGGGTATACATGTATTAGAAGTTGTAAAAAGAAAATAAGCATGTTAACCCCTCAGCTATATTTTTTTTTTTACTTTTAAAGAGCAACATATATAGATCTTTTAAAATTCTAAAGAAAAATATAAGCCAGTTTACCATCAGATTACATAAATATGTAAAGGTATTTCAAATTTTTAATAATCTTTATTTCTTATATGTCATTTCCCCCTAAAAGTCTTTTTCATCGATTAATCAATGAAAAATGACAACTGTTATATGTTCATGTAATTTGATTTTTAAATTTATATTTAAAACTTTTTTTTTACTTAAAACTTGTTATTAAAATGGGGGCATGCACAGTGTGAAAATTCTGGAGATTGATTTTCCATATAATCTGTTACATTTATAACACATGGTTTTTACATCTCGATTAATGAACACTATTTCTTGTTTCCCAAGTTTTGACACTTTAAAACATAGATTTAATTTATCAGTCTTTTCTAAAATCAATAATATAAACATTTACCTTTAGGTAATGTATATATGTATAATAAAATGCAGTGAAAAATTGCATATCGTGTACCAAAGTTTAGTTAAATGCCAAATTGTGCGTCTCCAATAGCTTTATTTTTCAGGACAAATTTAAAAGTCGGGAGTTCAGTTTATCGGTAAAAAAGTTTACAAACATTACATATGAGTATAATCTTTGTACTGATTAAAGGCTAAATTCCTGTTTTTTAAGGTTTGCATAATGAGTATAAACACTTTGAAAAAAAAAAACTTTGTTTAGAATACTATTTAAAAGTTTGTTTATAACAGATTGCAAAAATTCTTCGAACTTAATAAAATACTTATTTAATGCACGGTCATCACTAATAGATATCTCCATTCATCTACAATAAATTAAATCTTATTTCTTTGTCTAACTCTTCAAAAGTAAAAGAGATATTTTCTAAACTAAAATTATTCTCATGATAATCTGGTACATTACGTGGGGAATTGAGATTACCGAAAAACTCTTGTATATCACTTTTTCTAAAGGAAAAGGCGGGCGGGCAGGCGGCTGCCAAAATGGTACCCCCATTGTTCGGATAACTCCTCCTACAGTTTTTAAGAAAGTAAATTGATGTTTTGCATATCAATTCTACATAGATCGGAGATTTGCATATTACTTGGATTTTGATTTTTGATCATTTATTTAAAAAAAAACAGCTATGAACTTTGTCATTTTCTCGCAGAATATTGCATATAGGGTACCCCTATTGTACGGGTAAATCCTCCTACAGTGTTCAAGATAGGGAGGTTTTGCAGATCAATTTTGCATATATCAGAGACGGGCATAGTACTAGGACTTTGATTTTTGATTATTTATGAAAAAAATACCAGGTGTTGAACTTAGTCATTATCTTGCAAAATATTGCATATAGAGTACCCCTATTGTACTGATAACTCCTCCTACAGTTTTCAAGATAGGAAGTTGTTGTTCTGTAGATCAATTTTTCATATATCAGACGTGTGTATATTACTTGAATTTTGGTTTTTGATAATTGATGAAAAAAATACCAGCTATTGTCTCGCAGAATATTGCATATACACTGTAGGGTACCACCTATTGTACGAATAACCCCTCCTACAATTTTACTTATATCAGAGATGTCAGTGCATTTTACTTGGATTTTTATTTTTGATCATGGATGACAAAAACAATAGCTGTTGAACTTTTATACTTCATTGCATGATACTTTGCGATGGAAAGAGAGAAAAAAAGGGCATGTTATCATTTGTACACTAATTTCATTATTATTTTAGGTGGCAATTACATTAAAGTCTGGGATCTTTTGCAAGGAGGGCGTCTACTTTCAACATTATGTCATCACCACAAAACTGTGACGTCACTTGCCTTCTGCAATAATTTTACGCGAATTCTGTCCGGATCGGTAGACAGGTAACGTAATAACCTATATGTATACGTTTCTTGCAATATAACAGTTTTCCTCATGCTTTTTTCTCCTTTCGCCATTTAAAATTTTAAATGTTTGATAGTCTTATTCAATGAATTGATAACTTATTTTTGTTATGCAAGTCGTTCTCACGCAAATGTTTTTCAGCATGCTCAACTAACCGGAAGCTTTGACACTATAGTAGTTTATTTGACCCCTTTTTCTTGTAGAACGCCGTGTCTTCTATAATCCGAAGCAAATTCTCGTAGGTCTAAAAGTCCATTGATATTTGCTAAAAGGATGTCTTTTTAAAATTGGTATTTGGTTTTGGAAAATCCGTGAAATAGTTTTCGAAATAGTTCTTTCCCTGTTTGTTGTAGAAATAATTTATAGACAATCAAGCATTATGCTATATATTCCAATTATTGCAACGAACAATTAACAAGCTCCGAAAAATGAAGTGCATGAATAAAAACGGCATATGTTGTCTGCTTACATCTGTAAAAGTATCTTGATATCCGCCTTAAATACACTGCTATAACAAAGAGAGAATCGCCACGTGATGAGTGTTAATTAAGATTTATCACAATCAAATGTGACATTTGAATTAGCCAAGGTATGCCTAAATTTACAACAGTTAAGAATTTTGGTCCCCCCTGATGGGCCGACTAAACACTGACGGTGGCCTTTTTTGCATATCATTGCGCGGCTTAGCGAGAGAGCGCGGAAATCTGATTTCTGTATTTAATTATTTTATGAAGTAAGTAATTTTAATGTTTCCCATCTGAAGGATGTCAGTTGTATAAAACCAAATGCCGAGCTCCTGCTGCGACTTAAAGCATTGTACAATTTCTTAGTTCCCTGCCTGTAGCCTTTAAATTGAATTATATCCACAACAATAAGTGAAATGTGGACTTGATTCCTAAGAGGGGATTTATGGATATAAAAACTACGGCAAAACAACACACAAACTCGGCACGTTGCGCCCTTGGGACAAGGGCAGTAACTCCAAATCTCGACGCAGTTCCAATTGAATTCATAGATTTTGGCGTGAATTAATACCAATTTTTTATTGGTTTATGAGTTCGTCTTTTATTTCAAGAGATGCTAAAAATAGACACCATAATGGACGTAATCTCTTTAACCTTCATAAATTGATGAATCATTCGGAGCCTATTGTGTGATTACGCCTAGTCGACATAGCATTCCTGATGCTAATGCGCCGCGGATGAGTATGTTTTCTGGTTTGAAATAATTGTAGGTATATAAGACGGGGCATATTAACATGACTTAATCAATTATGCGTTTTTAATTCAATCAAGTATGCATTAATCTATTCCTGCTGATGATTTTGACGGCAGACGCACATCACTAGGGGATCGCTTGTTGGCAGTATGGGAGAGGAATTGGAAATATACCAGTGCTATTTACTATTATTTAATCTGTCACTCAGTTATATGGGGTTTTTTGAGATTTTTGGAGGGGTTTTTTTTTGGGGGGGGGGGGGGGTAATACAACTTTTTTGCACTTCCTAGACTTCATGTAGCAAATTATTTAATGCAGTTTATCTTGAAACTATCAATGATTACATTAATTTAAAGGTTTATATTTTCATAACATCGGCCCCACCGTCACCACCTTTTCTCAAGTCAATACCCAACCTAAAGTATGACATTTGACCTCAAATTGAATTATGGACTTGTCTCTTAAAGATTAAAGTCTGAAATTTGAAAATGTTGATGACGGCGGGGCCAGGGGTATTAAGATATTAACTTCATACCATACCATTTTATACCATCCAGCGAAAGACTGTAAGGTTTAAGAGATTATTGTAGATCAGACATTCAAAATTTTCATGTACATTATTTTAAGGGATAAAAAACGGAAGAAAATAAACTCAATTCACGTTTTGGCGTTGTTATTGTTGTTGCTGTATTTTTTTTAATAATATATTTTTTTGGGTTATTCGACATCGACAGTTACGTGAAAAGGGGGCTTATTGCACATGGAACTTTGTGTAATGTTCTTTGAAATGATGTTTTTAATTAATAAACCAAAAAAAGTGTCATAATGAAGGTTTTAAAAATTTTAAAAGTTCCAAATGGAATCGGTCGACATTCATTACATATGTTTAAAGCTGCATGTAAAAAGGGTATAAATGCAGATTACAATGTAAGTAAATATATTTATTTTGTAAGACAATAAGCTTTTGATCTCGTCCCTTAAATTTATGGAATATTTTGTCACCACGTATATTGACAAACATAAACAACATGCATATGTGCTAGACAAAAACGTTCTAAGAACGGATTCAGATGTAAAATCTAAGAACATCAATAATGCGTTGGTGTATATTAAATGTCAGCTTGATATTGTTATTGTTTCAGACACATCAAGATTTTTGACATCAGTACCTACAAGGTTGTGCACACTCTGGACCTGCCTGGTACAGTTCTTAGCGCTGCAGTCTCAGTAAGTCATTGTTGGCAACCATTGCTTTATCATGAATTAAAAAGTAAACAGATCACGTGACATAAAAGATAACAACTCCATGCATTGCCAGTTTCCGGTAAAAAGTCAATATATGGATAAACATAGTCAACTTGGACAAAACAGTTTTTCATTTCCTTTTGGGATAAACCATTTTATTTAACAAATTTTTATGTTCTCCAGTGTAATTATCAATCTCATTCATACTAGTATTTTTCACAAACTAAGCAATATCCTGTTACCAAAAACGACAATAACCCCCCCCCCCCACACACACACACACACTCAGAAACACAAGATAGATGGATGAGACCGTCATTTATTATATAAAAAAAAGACCCACGTTACAAATTATCAAGTCTTTGCAATTTTTTCTCACTCTTGGAAAAGATCCTGGGTGTTTCTCTTATTTTGCAAAAAATCATCAATACATGCATCCATTTTAAAGTGATTAATATGATGCACTTTTAAGAGAAATCGGGGTGTCTATACATATATATTTACATCTACTGAGTATTTTCACTGTTTCTTAAGAAGAGCCGATTGTGATTTATAGCTCTATAGAAACTAACGGAACTGAAATCTACATTATTCAGTTCTAACCAGCTTATCGATCTATCGAAAATGTTAGCAACTTAGAGAAACTCACGAACTGCACGAAGTTACGTCAAATTCCCATATACTGTTTAAATATTACATATACGTGATAACACAAACGCACACATGGTTTGTTTTTTGTTTAATTCTGCATTGTTTCTTAACGAACGTCTCTTGATGAAATGTTTCATTGAAACATTATGTAATAATGATTAAAGAGCCATTTTACACATTTTCCATTTTTTGTTCATCATTAAATTGTTAGGAATGAAAAACATGCACATTTCTAATTCTGATGAGCAAGCAATGAAATTTCGTCTTCTTTTCTCATTTTGATAATGGGAAATTAAAAAGTCGGCATCTGCCATTCTGCTGAATTCCAATTCAATGAGGAAGACTAAACCAGCTTTGACATATTGTAAGTGATGTCTGAAATTTAAAGACGGCTTTCATTTCATGGATACTCTGTCTACGATCAGTTTTAATGGTCTGGTCGGCACTCTTTGTCACTGAAATAAAAGAATATTAATCTTCAAAATGTTTGGATATTATAATCGACAGAAGAACTTCCTGTTACATTTCTGTGTGTTAGGATTGTCGAATATATAGTTATGACGTCAGAGTTTGTTTTGTTTAGGAATCGTTAGGCAGTGGTTCAATTCGCTGATAAATTAAAATTGAATTAAGAATTTACTTTGAGATTTTTCTTGAAGATGCGTACCAATTGGGTTGTTTATTATACAAGTATATAAATATAATTTATTTGGGTTGAACTCGGTGAATTAGAAAAAAATTATTTTCTTTTGTGGAAACGCCAATAAGAGATGGGGGCGGGGCTTAAGGTTTTGTAGGTAAGTCGTGTTCGATATGTATTCATTCTGGCGTTCAAACTTTGCACGGGAAAGTTTAAAGTGTATGGTTGTGGTAATCAGTACTTGATAAGGTTCTTATTGAGTATACTGGTATTATGGTAATGTGCTCTTGAGCATATATGACAAGCTGCTTGTCAAATGAAAACTTCAGAAGTTTTCAGATGTGGTTGATGTTGAATATTGCAGATTGTGTGGGAGTGACTTTCTGTAATGCAAGAACGCAAATGCAAAAAATAAATATTGTATTTTGTTTTTGGTGTTTATTGCTCTTGATAAGTGCAAGTACAAAAGAATACCTGATACATTGTTTGAATGATTGGTACAGAAGAGAGCACTATGTATTAGCCATATAAATTATGTTTTATACATAATTGTACATGTATTGCATTTGTTTGTTTCGTGTAAAGAAAATAGTCCTAGACATGTTTGATCATATGAGTTCAATGGCCCACTGAAAGAAAAATGAGGATCAATCGATTTTTTCTAAATATTTGTATCAATGGCTCCAGAGGTAAAGATAGTGAACTTATAATCTCCTTAACATCAGGTTAACCGTACACCATAATACTGTGTTGGCTGTGCAAACTATTCCCTATATTTTCACCCCAGATATTCGTTATGATCATTTCTTGCATTTAGCCGGACGATGACATCCTAGTTGTTGGAATGGCAGAGGGATTGTTGTCCATACAGAAAAGGAAAACGCCAAAAGAACCGACCAGTAAAAACAAGCAGACCTCCAGATACAACGCAACAGGGAAGACTTACCAACCCCAGAAGGTACGACGCGAACGTGTCCAACATGGTATCCTTAAGTTGTATTCAGTAGAATTGCATTCTCTTTCTCTACTTCAAGAAGCTGGCGCTAAAACAACTTTCAGTTAAAAAAAAAGCTTGTACGAATAACACATTGTGACAAATTTATGAAACTTGATTCCCCCCCCTCCCCAAAAAACAAAACAAAACAAAACTTAATGGAAATTCAGAAATGAATTTTTCTGCTTGATTGATGCCATATTTATCACTTTGATTCATAAGATTCTTTTGCAGATGTATAAACTTTAGCACTTGCTAATAGTCAATGCAAGTGGAAGGAAGAGTTATGACAAATGTTCCCACGAAATGATAAAACAAAATAAAGACGTGGTTATGAGAGCGTTTACATTCCGGTTATGTATCAATTAAAATAATGTTTTGTCGTTTTTTCTGACTCTTCCAATGGTTACCATATGTCGAAATCACAAGAATTAGATAAGAATTTAATTACGTGTACGCCATTGCATGCCTGTTTACATTTCATTTTCAATTAAAGTCAATTAAGAGTGAAAAACTCTTTATTTCTGCCTTAAGTACCTCATTGAATTGTTTTACGAACATTTTCGCGTTTTTATTCAATCCGGTCTGTCATAAAAATTTCATTTTCATCTTCAAAGCGGTTTTTTGTGTAGATCCCGAAGTAACACCATTGAAGGTTAAGGAATGTTGAAGAGTTAGCATCATCTGTCGTCTATCTATCATTGTTTAGGTTGATCTTGTTCAACATAGATTCAAGCAGGTCTACTGACATAGTATATTACCATTCATCATTTTTTTCCCCTCTCGCCTTCCGCTTTTTTACATTGTCACAAGAACATGAATTCTTGCGATTTATTCCTAGGAATCACAAGCAAATCATCGAGATTTCATTCCAGCAACGTTAATCATAAAAAGTGTAATTTAGGGCGAATGAAACCCGCCGCCAGATTTTTCTTTTGATCGACGCAGAAGAGAAATGATACTTGAATAAGAGTGTCCGTTTGAATTAACATTCATGTAATCCAGACAAACTTTAAGAGAAGGGTTTATATTGCTTTCTTATTTCTCTATGTTTTGGGTATATTTTTATATCAGACTGTAAAATAGAGAAAGTTCAGTGTATGTAAAAAGGTTAATGACGAAAGCGAGTTTATATTTCAACTTCTGAAATTTACGCTTGACCATATGACCAATTATTGACATGATAGCGATTTTTTTTGTTAATTAGTTGTTGTTGTTGTTGTTTGGGTTTTTTTGTTGTTGTTATTTGGTTTGTTGGTGGTTTTTTTTTGTCGTTTTGTTTTTGTTTGATTGAGAGAGAGAGAGAGAGAGAGAGAGAGAGAGAGAGAGAGAGAGAGAGAGAGAGAGCATTTGAGTACAATTAACAGAGAACGATATTTTAGTACTTTCATTGAAATAGAAAAAGGGAAAAAACGGGAAGATATTCATCCAAAGTGCATGGAGTCAATCAATTTCATAATGATTTATGTTTGTCTCAGGAGTTGTCTATCTTGATTAGTTACAGTTGGTGTAGGTATTATCACAGGTTCCACCATATTAAAAGAATTAAAATATCAACAACAACAACAACAAAATCGACTTGTTTCCTGTCAAGATGAAGTTTTGTGTGTTACATATGTCATCAGCTAACACCAAGATGGACATCCGATGCGGCTTTTTTTCTCTTTAAAATAATTGTGTTCCAAAGAGACAACTTGTTTTTCGTTTGTATGTGAACAAGCTGTACATTCCACAGGAAGATTGTGAATTTGAAGAAATCTTTTTGAAAAAAATGATAATCATGTAAAAAAAATTATACAAGAACATTTTTGTCAGTGGTTCAAATATTTTTTTCAAAATGAATGAAGAGAAATAAATTTTAAATAATAAGTTACGGAAAAAATCAAATCTATGGAACTCAATTGAATATGCTTTTTCTATTGATTGGTTAGCGGGGCAATCTTTGACTTAATGTAGATGGCGTTGACCCTTTAAGCTTGGTCCGATTATATTTCTTTACCAGTCCTACAGGAAAAACCCAAAAGTCAAAAAGAAAATCTCGATCACTAAAGTTTGAGCTTTATAAAGGGAAGAAAGAGTTACTTTGCATCGTGTTGTTACTTGCTTGTAGAGCTTTAATCTTTTTGCTTAAAATTCCCGATTGGTAATAATTCATTTTTTGTGTATGTTTTCAGACCGACTTTATTGTTCATCACAAACGGAAAGAACAACTTGAAAGATATGACAAATACTTCAAGAAATTTGAATTTACCAAAGCTTTAGACGCTGCCATGAAGGTGAGTTATATATAAGATCTTTGTAGATAAACACTTGTCCGCTTGCGAAAATGATTGCATTTCACGACATGCACGGGGTTCTCGGTTATTCAGAGTTGGACACCTTGTATTATTAATATAATTTTATTGTATGTTTACTATGAGGTCAACTTTATGACAGAGACAAATGTCTTTGTTTGAAGTCCTTGATCTCGACTGGAAGAATAAGATTAAAAACTAGACACGATCTCGTTGCGAGCAACGAGGAGGTCTTCCGTCCGGTTTTTAGAAGAGGAAATGACTTTGCCTTTTATCTTCATCAACGAAACATATCAGGAAATGCAGATGTGATCTAAAAGAGCGATGGATGAAGGATTATACACCCCGTTGGATCCCCAATTTAGGGACCAGCCACATTTTATTTCATATCAAATAAAAGGTCTTTTGATTTCGATACATTTTGTGTAAAAAGTTATTTGTAACCGTTCTTGATTTATCTGGAAGAGATCGTGGGAACTGATAACAAACAAGTTTTGGTTGCAAATTGTTAATCACATTTTTTAGCGTGTTTTGTTCAATATTGCTCCTTAAAATTGCTTTTTTTTAATTTTGGGACGTTGATGATAAGTTCGGACTTTTGACCCCTTAAAATCCCTTATTACATAACATAGGAGTAAACAATTTTCATGTATAGGTACATAACATTTCGATTAACATAATTGCTTCCGTAATGTATTACAAAATATTTCACAATTAAAGGTTATGATTAAAAGACTTTAGAACTCTATCGGCTCCTAATTTGAATAGCCAGCCCCTTTTTCGTGATATAAAAAGAAAGCTCTTGTCATTTTAAACACATTTTGTTCAACAAGTATGTAGAATTATGTACCGTTCTCGAGATGTCTGGAAGAGATCGTTTTAAGGGCCGACCCTATAACTCCTTTTCGGGACCGGATCACAAAAAATTATAGTTGCAAATTGTTAACGACACTATTTGGAGCATCTTTTGTTCAACATTGCTTTTCAAAATTTCTCTCCATTTTCAGATATATAAGATCAAAATTTCGGACTGCTGGCCCCTTAAAATCCCTAAATACGTAACAAAGGAGTAAACAACTGTCATGTATAGGTACATAACGTTACGATGAACATAATTGCTTCTATAAAGTATTACAAAATATTTCACATTAAAAAGATATTATTAGAATACTTTAGAGCCCTTTCGGCCCTTAATTTAAAGGGCCAGCACCTTTTCCCTAATGTCAAATGGAAGATCTTGACTTTTTGAAGTTTTTTTGTTCTATAAGTCTTAACAAAATACTTTTGAGAAAAAAGATATTCAAAGAAAACCACAAAAAAATCATGACGCTTTTTATCTCAATTTTTAAGCGCAGACGAGCTTCGGTGTTTTTCGTCACAGAACAATGAAAATGCTTCTGTCATATTCACAAACATAGGTCTACAAACCCTGAAAATTTGAATCAAATATCTGTTTTCGTTTAGGAGAAAAACACCGGACAAGCCGACCCTCTAAAAATCGTAAAAACGTCAATATCTCTAAAACGGAAATGACGTCATCAATGTAAAAAATTTCCAATAAGGTTCAGATCAATATCTGTTAGTTCTGAAAGTTTCATTAAAATCAGCCAAGCCGTTCCCGAGAACTCGCGTGCACAAAAATGCGTAAGAAAAAAAAAAGAATAATAATAGGGGAAACAGAAACAAAGCAATAACAAGAAGGTCTTCCGTTGGAAACGGAAGACCTTAACTACGCTTGTTCTCAAAAAAGCCATATTTTTATTAAAGGTTTACTTAAACAATAAAATGGTTTCTTTGGTGATTCATGCGGGATGTGAAGGTGGCGACATTGCAGAAAATATACATAACACGGGTTGTGTAAATCTTTTCTGCAGTAATCAATATTTTTTTGAAAATGCACTTAACATTGTTTATATTCTGCATTATGTTCGTAGAAAGGTGTAAGTATGCCATCACCAGAGGTCACAGTTCGAGTTCTTCAAGAACTAATGAAAAAAGGAGCAATCAAAGCTGCCCTAGCCTGTAGAAGCGACCTCTCTGTTGGCTACATCATACAATTCATCAAAAGGTAACCGGATGGGGATTTCCCCTCATTTGACCAATACTCAAAGCTGTAATGAATGCATACATTTGCATTATTTCCCCTTTATCTCCGACTATCGCCATATTAGTTTTCGAGTTCGATTTATAATACAAATGGAAATCTGAAATTTTTCAACATTTTCTTATACTTAGTAAATTGAAGATCAAACTGTTTTCTCAAATTCCTTTACAGAAACATTAGCAAACCATCATTTCAACCAGTGCTTCTGGATGTCGCTGATTTATTACTAGGTAACGTGTGTCTCTGATTCTGCTTCTTCATTAATGTTCAAACAACTTACGTTTCATGTTCATGTGATCATGTTAGGTAATATTGTCTGTATACTTTGTAGGATCTTTTCTTACATCTTATTGGTGTATTATTTTTTTTTGTTCTATTCCTAAGCAAAGTGTATTTTTGTTAATGGGGTGGTTATTGCGCTTTTTGGATTTTTTTTCCAACCATTTTTCATCTACAAGCAAACATTATACGATTATATAGCTTTTGGTATGTTTTTGACAGATTGTTTTTCGTTCGTTTTGGAGGTCTTAAGTTACTAGAACAAAACTTTTTCAGATCTGTACGCCGAACAGGTGGGTCAGAGTCCTGTGATGGACTGTCAGCTGACCGAGCTCAGGGAGACGGTGGAACAGGAAGTGAACTATATGACAGAACTAAGTGAGGTTATGGGCATGCTCGACACGGTGTTTGCTTCGGCAGCCATGAAAACGAGCACAACGTCATCAGAAACTGTGCCTGTAATGACGCCATCTGCTGTGGCACAAGCAGCTGATATTTAATAAAAAATAAAATATTGCTAAGAGTTGGTTTGTTTTATTTAATTTACATATAGGGCTTTGACTGGAGGATCGTGTCTTCTTTGTTTTATCAGTGGGTAGTAAAGAGAATTGATGAATTGGTGAATCTAGTCCATGCTTTTTAATTGGTTCATAAAACTACTTAATCCTTAAAAGATTTAATTGAAGTAACGGTATTTGCCTTTTTGTCATCTTTGTCTAGATTCACCAGACTAACATCATTCATTATAAGTTTTGTAAATCGCTTACAAATGCTGTTAATCTTCTGATGCATAACGGGTAATCTTCTGATGCATTACGGGTAATAAACTATACGCTGTATACCAGACTTGTTGGTCCCAGGCATCCAGCTGAACTCGTCTGGTCTTTTTCATACTTACAGGATGATTTCTCTACTGCCACTGCTAGCCTTACGCGCTGTCGACACCATTTCTACTAGATTCCGTAACAGCTTTCACTCTGACCGAACTTGGAAACCTCTAAATCAAACCCCTACAGGCAACAATTAAAAAGCTTTCTAACCTTTCTCCCTCAAGTCTGAGTAAAGTTTAGACCCCTGCGCGATCTCGGGTTCTTTCTCTAATATGCCTCGTTGCAGTTTTCATCCCGAGGTACGGACAGATCTATGGCAAATATCATTTTGCTGGTTTGGTCCAGCGCACCATGTCGTGTCGCAAAGTTGTTTCTACGTTGTTTGGAAAGACAAGCGTCATGTCTAGGTCTCCTCTTGTGTTGAACACGGATGATTTGTACTTCTTTTTTCAGGTTTCACAACCTCCTTCATAATTTGGATGGCACATTCTTCTTTCCTCCATCTTGCTCTTTCGTTCTTCACCACATCAAGACTTTGTCGTGTCTCATTCTGTACCTTGTTTAAGTGCAACCGATATGATAGATGCGGATAAGATATGAACCCTGGTGTCCTTTTTTCCACACACCTTACATTCAGGATCTTTTGTTACTTCTTATTGGTTGGTGATGGTAGGGTAGCATATACTGGTCGTAAAGGAAACACAATCCTGTATTGGTCCCTCTTACCATGATATACATGTATTGCGTTATGGAAGCTCCAATCGTATTCGGGCTTCCTTCTTGTCGAATTCTGAATCCTCTGCTCTGACTTTTGGCTGATTTGAACTCTTCAGTCACAGATGATAGGGGTACAACTGAAGTTGGATCGTTTTGTTGTAGAGTTTAATTAAAGTAAAGCTTGGTCGAAATCCTAAGCATATTGTTAAGTAGCCATTTTCTATCCTTTCCTGTATCTCTACCGCTAACATCGCCACGTCATAAATATAAGCAGTAATTAAGCCTTTTTGGGGTTGTACACAAGTAATGGAATCTCATCTCTTCTCTTCGGACCGTCAGCTTAAATTATTTTCTGATCTGTCCTTTTTCAGTACCGAACCCATGGACTTGAACATCGTGCCTATGTTACAGTTTCCTTCAGTGACGAAATGACCCATCTAGCTTGTACGTAAGTAGTGATTGTCACGATAAGGTCGTCCATGAGTCCCGATCTTCTCGGTGGTAGGTGCGTTACAGACTTCTCGTGTTGTTCTTTCTGCTGCTGTTTTCATCAAACTCATCCCCATCGCAAATAATATTTGTAAAATTGTGCAGCTTGTCCCAATCCCTTTTTCGGCTGTTGCCTTAAATTGCTGTCGTACATTTACCAACAGTTATCTGATTTTAAGTATCTGGCCACTTCCCCATTGCATTATTTGAAACATTTGATATCAAAGAAAGATGTAGACATTTTTGAAACTATGTCGTATTATTTCTCACTTGCAATTCCCCATACTTTCTTAAATCTGCACACCAACCCTGGACACTGAACCCCGTTAAATTCAAGTGCCGATCGAGTGTCGTCATCGGCTGGTGAGGGATTTAAAAGAACGTCAGTGGCAAAATAATGAATTAGGAAATAATGTAAACAACCATTCTGAGAGAATTGCATCTGTCCCTTACTGGCACTCCCAGTTGTCGTTTTATGTGCTAATATGTATATAAAAAGTCGTTAAAAATAATTCTTTATCATTTGTTCACCAAACCTAATAAAACTCAATCTTGATCTGCAGTTCCTCCTCATGAAGCTTTACAGCAAGTTCACACCAAACCACAACAAACAAAAATTCTGGATGACTGACAACCTAGCTATGAATATTGTAGTCCCCTTCGGTTTCACCGGTATATACATGTAGGGGATTGATTAAAGTTGTGTAAAACAGGCATCCCTCTTTGTAAACCATAAATCAGCAATTTTTAGACGGGGTCACGTGACCCCGTCTATTGGTTTACTGTCAGCCAAAGTCTCAAACCGGAAGGCACGCGTAGAACACATGAATTGAGTCTACGCGTAAGAAAATAGTGCAGAAAGTTTTCATGCATTTCAGTAAATATGTATTATAAAAACACGCATTAAATCTTTTTAAGCCCTCTGTGTATAAACAAAATTCTATTTAGAAAACAAACAAATAGTTTTATTAATCAAAATATTCTTGCTCGGATTCAAGTGTGAAATGAGTTGCGTAACTGAATGCACAGCGCCGTTGACGATTCAGTTGGTGTACGAGCTCATTAATCAATAGAAGAGGTTGATGGTGGAATCGAAATTAAAGTTCCCAAACGCAATGTGGCATTTTTTAAAAGATGTGAATTTTATTTTGACAATCTTTCACCTTAATACTACCAAACTTCATGCGCAAGCCGAAGTTAAAATCGGGACGGGTTATACCATAGGCACCTGAATTTTTATCAATCAGTCGCTTAATAAGTCATATATCGAAAAATTCTTCCCCTACTATATATAAATACACAAGGTGTGCAACGCCATATTGACCCCCTCGTCGATTCAGGCTTCGATTTGCCACATAAATCAGATATGCCTACCGGTTTGCGTGTAACATTGAGTTCAAATGTGATATTTCTCACTATACATTTCGTCCTTAAGTTTAAATCCAACGCATTGATAATGCTATCAACTAAAATTCACGCAGACTTTGAATTTCGTCCCGAGGCTCGATAGCCATCAGCTGACGTCACGAAATTTCAACTCCGCACTGAATGCTCTAACACATAAACTTTTTAAAACAAATGTTAAGTAAAATGAGGATAACAAACAACACAGTGTTTTGGTTTCTTTAGTGTCTCTGATCTTAGTTTGTCAATGAAATAAATTCATAATTATTGTTTTAAAAAGTTTATGTATTAGATCATTCAGCGCGGAGTTGAAATTTCGTGACGTCAGCTGATGGCTATCGAGCCTCGGGACGAAATTCAAAGTCTGCGTGAATTTTAGTTGATAGCATTATCAATGCATTGGATTTAAACTTAAGGACGAAATGTATAGTGAGAAATATCACATTTGAACTCAATGTTACACGCAAACCGGAAGGCATATCTGATTTATGTGGCAAATCGAAGCCTGAATCGACGAGGGGGTCAAAATGGCGTTGCACACCTTGTGTATTTATATATAGTAGGGGATGAATTTTTCGATATATGACTTATTAAGCGACTGATTGATAAAAATTCAGGTGCCTGTGGTTATACACAGATGTTTTACAAATTAAATAGGTGTTTCATTGGCTTCCAGTCTACTTGCAGTATATCTGCTGTTCGTCTGTAAAGGAATTTTGTACAAAGAAAATAAAAACAAGTCTGAATTTGCCTTCTCGTTCGTTGGCTCTTTAGTTGATTAAACTGAATTTAGATTTTAAACAATGCATTGTAAGCAAACTCTATAATAGAATATACATTTTGGAAGACTTATACATCATATGATATATACAATCTTATCGATTGAAGAACCAAGTTAAATGTTAATGATCATGTTTTCCGGCTTAGTTGGAATCAGGCTTGGGGTAAATTACATTGTAAAATAATGCATTACATTACCATTACTTCATGAATTAGGGCATTAGATTACCATTACTTAATTTTCTTGAAGTAATGCATTACATTACCATTACATGAGTAAAGTAATGCATTACCATAACTTTGTGAAAAGTCAATAAGTTTTAAAAAAGTAATTTAAAAAACTAAATAAAGAGTTTTTGTAAATATTTCATAAATAAAACATGCTTAAAATATTTACAGGTTCATGTTCATGTTCACTATCAGGTTCAAATTTAATGACTTATACAAGATTGCTGTTGCACTTGTAGTTCTCAAAGTAAGGTTGGTCCCGTAACATTTACACGCTTATGGCGGAGTTGACAATCTCTGTTATTTATGTCTCTGATTTTCGGAGTATGATTTTTAATGATAGGAACGGTTGTATCGTAATTCGTGTAGGTGATGCACGAGTTTACACAAAAAAGTAGTAAGTGGCGAACAGATTTACTATTAATTTTGCTTGAATCGCAAATGAAGAAAATCGTTTCAGATAAGTCGGTCTTAAAAATCAAAATGGCGACCGTGACAAATCGTTTTATTGTCAAAGTTCTTGGAATCTTATTGTAAAAAAAAAATATTTCTAACGTCAGGTGCCTGTGTTTGTTATCGGTATACAAATGTTTACTTTGTTTGTTCAGCAGTTTTAGAGTTTTCGGGGTTTTCATAAACCTTTTATTACGGATACCGTCCGACTTGTGGATTTTCCCTTGGATCACAAAATTGAATAGATCTAATGATGAAAATTATCTACTTTGATATTATTATAATAGTTGTTTGATTTTCCCGGTTAGTAGTAATTTTTAAAAATTTTCCTTGTGGTCTTATTTTACATAATATATTACATTGTGTCAATTTTCTACAATTATGAAGGCCGGGATTTAGTAAAATTTAGACAAAGTATAAGACAATTGAAAAAAGCCGAATTAACATAGATTGTAACAACTAATTCAAACTCATAAATTTTGGAAGCAAATTCGAGGAAATCCAGGACAATTACAAATTCAAACTTTCAAGACCCCGTCTTTCAGTACTCTCAGTACTTTGATTTATATTTGGATTCATGAAACTCGCTTTATGGCCTGTCATCCTGAGTTTTCCGTAGAGAAGCAGTTCATGCAGCGATGAAGCCAACTAGTGAAAAGACGTTTGTTCCTATTACAATATCCTGCGACCCGAAAAGAGACCATACTGCGGATTCAAACATACTGTTCATCATAAAATCATTAAAAGATTTAATCCAAGGACTGTTATGATGCAACTGTGTATCACATTAGGCGAAATTAACAAAATGCATGAAATAGCCCACAGGACTATCCCACTTAGATTTGGGATAGATCTTGGAAAAAGAGGGTTGTCCAAAAGTATCAACAATTTTTTTATCAACATAAATTTATTCATATTCAATCGTGTATTCAGCCATATTATAAACATTTTCAATATAATCCTTTTCACAGTCTGACTCACGTTCAGTCCAACTCTTCTTCTCATTCTTCCTCTTCACCCTGTTTTCGCTATGTCTCAATGTCAAGATTCCTATAATTCAAATATTTTTGAAAGGACAATACTGATTGACATAATATTGGGGACATCTTGATAGGATGAGCACAAAAGATACATATTGTAAGTAATAATATTAGACAGACTTGTGTCCAATACCACCACAATCTTTTTAACTAAATTAATGAATGATATATTTCATCTTCAGCAAACTAGGTACACAATTATTACAAAAGCCCATTGAGCTCATTTTCGTAGGTAACAATTTTTTTTCGCGAAAAAGGCGTAGATTTCGCGAATAAACGCCCACCTTTTGCGATATAATGCGAAACTTTCGCAAATGAACGCAAAACTCTAACGAATAAATGCGTGTTTTCGCGTATAAAATGCGTAACTTTGGCGAATAAATTCGAAATTTTGATATAGATATCGTAATTTCAATCACGAGTCAGTAAAAATAACAATGAGCGAAAACGAGTACATTTTAGTTTTGATATTTTACGTTTTACATTGACCTATGAATTTAATTTGGATACGTAAATCAAAATTATACAGTTTAATCATATTGTTTTGTTTTTAACATATTTTATTGATAGTTAATAAGGATCAGAAACAAGTTAGAACAACTTACTGGGTCTTCTTCTTAGATATAACAATAATTGTCATGCATATAAATTTAGAACAACAAAAAATAAACTATAATATAATTGATATACACAAAGACAAATAATTTGAATGACAAAAATTCCTCTATAACTTGCGCACAGAGGCAAAAATGCTTTTGTTAATATGCAAAGGTAGGTATTGAAATAATGTCCAATCTTTTTGTTCACCTATACAATATGACTAAGTGTTTCTTTACTTAAACTGTACATATTACATGTAGGTAAAGTCACATCCTTATCGTCTACAGAAGAAATAGATTAAAATAAGTATTAAGAGATTCGATCTTCCAAAAATCAGAAAAAAAACTTAGTTGAACTGTTTGCATTAGAAATTTGAATTGAAAATTTATCAATCAAATCTGATAAAACTTCAAATAAGTATTAATACCTATGTAAAAAATGAAAGAAAGAAAAAACTAAATAAGGAGGTAGAGCATCTTTTTTTCGACATTTTTTGTACTCTGGTGTTCGTAAAGGCATTTGTTACATTGTAATTATCTTTTTATCTGAAAAATATACAAATCTTCAAAACATTAGTTCTGATTTTTAAACGACATACATAACATACTACCTACATGTATATGTAATAAATTTAGAGGACAAAACTGCGTTCTCGGTTTAATATATAGTCGTGGGAGATGATTTTTTTAAGGGGGGGTCATTATAATTGAGTTACTCGAGAAGAAGTTATACAAGTATTTGTGCATCTTCCGTTAAGAGTTTTACATTCTTAACTTCATCTTGAAAACAACAATGTTAATATTGATACTTGACCATTTAAAATTAATTTATATTATCTTTAAAAATCTGCTTTAATTACCTTTGCATTTTATGCCTGTAACAATAGTTTTTAGCTCACCGAGACGAAGTCAGGGGGAGCTTATGCTATACCCTAGGCGTCGGCGTCGGCGTCGGCGTCCGGACCTGGTTAAAGTTTTTGTTGCAGGTCCTGTATCTAAGCTATTACTTGTCCTATCTTCACCAAACTTGCATGGATGATGCAGCTGGACCTACTTATGGACTTGAAAGACTTGGATGCTGAATCTGAGTTCTAAATTTCAGATGCTGGAGGAGGTTATGGTTGTTGGACCAGGTTAAAGTTTTTGTTGCAAGAACCCTTTGATAGCAATATCTAAGTTACTGCAGGTCTGTACTTCACCAAACTTGCATGGATGATGTGTCTTATGATACTGATGCACCAGACAGGCTTAAGTGCTGAATCTGAGCTATAGGTTTCGGATGCTGGAGGAGGTTAAGGTTTTGGAGCAGGTTAAATTTTTTACTGCAGGTGCCCTTTGATAGCAATATCTAAGTTACTCCTGGTCCGAACTTCACCAAACTTGCATTGATGGTGTGTCTTATGATACTGGTGCACCAAGCAGGCTTGGATGCTGAATCTGAGCTATGGGTTACAGATGCTGAAGGAGGTTAAAGTTTTTAGAGCTGGTTAAAGTTTTTGTTACAGGTGCCCTTTGATGATTATATCTTAGTTACTACTTGTCCTAACTTCACCAGACTTCCATGGATGGTGCGTCTAATGATACTGATGCACCAGACAGGCTTGAATGCTGAATCTGAGCCATAGGTTTCGGATGCTGGAGGAGGTTAAGGTTTTTAGAGCTGGTTAAAGTTTTTGAAACAGGTGCCCTCTGATAATTATATCTTAGTAACTACTTATCCTAACTAAACCAGACTTCCATGGATGGTGCGTCTTATGATACTGGTGCACCTGACGGGCTTGAATGCTGAGTCTGAGCCATAGTTTTCAGATGCTGGATATGGTTAAGTTTTTTGGAACAGGTCACATGTTTAATAGATAATAGTACTATTTTAAACTTGCATAGTTGATTAAACTGTAATATGAATGAACCACAGAGGAAGCTTTAGATGCAGAGCTTGATCTCCATTATCAAGGATGCTAAAGAATATATCTTAGTTATTACAGGTCCTAACTTCACCAAACTTGAATGGATGGTGTGTCTTATGATACAGATGCACCTGACAGGCATGGATGTTGAATCTGAGCCATAGGTTGCGGATGCTGGAGCAGGTTACGGTTTTAATTGCTAGTGCCCTCTGATGATGATATCTTGGTTATTACTGGTCTGAACTTCACCAAACTTGCATGGAGATGTGTCTTATGTATACTGATGCACCTGACAGGCTTGAATGCTGAATCTGAGCCATAGGTTTCGGATGCTGGATGAGGTTTAGTTTTTTTGGAACAGGTCACTTGTTTTATAGATGATAGCTTGCATAGTTGATTTAACTATATTATAAATGAAACGCAGGGGTTGCTTCAGATGCAGAGCCTGATCTCCATTATAAAGGATGCTAAAGAAATCTCCTACCTCATTCAAACCTGCTCGATAGATAGATGTGTTTGTTGATATATGATATAACATGATTCCTATGATATAGTATTGTATGGTATGAAACAATATTGTTTAATATGATACAATATACTATCATATGTAATATTATAAAAAGTTATATGATACAATATGATATCATATCAATTTTTTTGATATTTTATGTTATGATATTGTAACATGATATCGTTATGTATAGTATTGTATATTATGATACAATATTGTATAATATTATATTGTATAATTAATTTATTATTTTATCACATGATACTATTACATAAGATATTGCAAAATATAATATTGTATCCTATGATACAATATTGTATATTCTATAATATTGATAAAATAATAATATTATAATATATTATATATTATAATATATAATGATATATATAATATATATAATATAATGTATAATAATATATATAATAATATATTATGATATAATATTTTATCATACAATATTGTATAATATGATATTAGTTTCTGTAATATAGAATTATATCACATGAAATTGTATAATATGATACTGTAATATTATATAATAACATATCATACGATATTGTATAATATGATATTGGTTTATAATATGATATATTATCACATCACATGAAATTGTATTGTATGATATTGTAATATATATTATTGTATCATATGATACAATATGTATAATATAATGTTGTATTATATATTTTACTTTATCACATAATATTGTATCATTTGATATGATACAATGTTGTATCAAATTATATTGTATCATATGATACAATATCATATTATGTTCAAAAATGATACAGTATCATACAATTTCATTTTATACAATATAATATCATGTGTTTCAATGTTATGATGTATTATGTAATATGATATTGAAATATAATGCTATATTGTTTTATATATTATGATATTGTATTATGTGATCAAATACAATAACGTATAACACGTTACAACGTCATATCCTACGTTACAATATCATATCTCATCATTGTTTATTATGGTATTTTATTGTATTATATGATATATGTTGTAAATGTGATAGGATGCAATATTTAATTTTATATTATAGTATTGATTAACATAAGAACATATGATTATCATACAATTTTATAACAGATGATATACGATATTGTGTCAAAACAGATTCCATGAATATCCAAGATCGTAAAGTATGATTTCCATTTAATATGATAAAGGTGTGAAGTCTCATAAGGGTGATGTCTCGTCTCGGTGAGCTTTGTAATCTGTGATTACCTATGTTTACTGTATGCATTGTAAATGAAACTTAAATATTTTCAAAGATTGACCATTAAAGGCCTGGAGTTAGGGTATGGATAATCCAAGATTCTTTCACCTTTATCTTGCCCCTGATTTTATGAATCAATGTTTTTAAAGAATAAAAGCGGGAGTAAAGGTCAGAACGAGTCTTTTATTAAGGCTTCAACACGAAGCTTCAAATGCAACCATGAGACTTCATGACAGGTCCATCTATCCATATAAGGGTTATGGTACTCGGATGGCCATCAAGGCCTTTAGGTCACATGTTATAGGCTGCTGTTTTGTTGAGCGTTTTGACGGATCGATAAACTGGTTAGAACTGGATCGTAGTATAGATTTCAACCTACAGCTATGAATCACAATCAATTTCCTAAAACTTAGGAGGAAATACTCAATTAGTGTGAATATAATACAATAACATTTACAGGTATTGGTCAAAAGCTGCCAAGCAGCATATGGGCGTATGTACTTATATACGCATTTGAAGAACAAATTGCAAAGTATCTGCGTTTAATAAAAGGGACAGTTCATTGACAGTTCACAGGTTAGTTAATTACATGCAACTTAAAATAACTAAAACCAAATGAACTCAAAAATGGAAAACTGTTGGTTTGAAAGTTAACAGAATGCTTATAAATTTGTCTGGGCTATATGAACACGATTTAGGACGGGCAGACTGATCACTATGTAATAATTAACACAGGAACAGGCTATTTCCCTCATGATTGCAGCTCCTAACTGTCTCCATTTTAACTTGATTGAATATTAAATGTCTCTTGATTTACAATAAAATTGCGTTGAAAGATAACACTTTTGTATTTTATACGACTAACTGATCATTGGTTTTGTAACCAGTTACCATCGTTCCGATCGAGTTAACAGTTATGTATAACCGGTTAGAAATTGTCATCCCCACTTTAACGCTTATTTGGTGTCTTTACTTATTAAAACATCAATTAAAACACGACTTGTTAATTGTCTTAAAGGTCGGCCGCTAATTATTTCTGTCAATACAGCAATGGTATTAACCCTTTGTATATTGTTCTTCTTATCAGAATAATCATTTATTTTGTTTTCCCGTCCCTATCCGACTCCAAAACGATTCTATCTCTTTTTTGTCGAAAAATCATTTTATTGGCAGCAATATTTTGGTCATAAATGCCGCATAGGAAATTCATATAAAGTTGATCTATATGACACTATTATTCACATCGTATCGGCTTCACTTCAGATCAAAATGCAACTGTATTCTTTACAACCCCATAAATCACACGATGAAATCTCCTTTATCGACAAATGACTTTCATTGTCAATTCCCAACAGAAATAAAACGGAACGGATGACTCCTAATATAAAATGCTACAAGCTTCCGAAATCAAGAATTGTCTACTGGGTTTTTTCGTGCCACGCGAAACATCGATACATAGGGGATATCATCGTAATCAGGGCCCGGAATTTTGATTTAGAATCTGTGAATGGTTCTAATTCGAGGATAATACACAAATTGCATGAAACGATCATTTGAATGGGTTGTCGAGAGTATGGGGACTCGATCTGCCGTCAATGCTCATTTGACCGGATGATTTACATAATTCGCCACTTATGATGTTGTTGTAACCAATCAATTACGGCGTAATTCTGTCACGTCGATGATATGGCGGAATGCCCTTATCGGCATCAGAGAAGTCTCGGGACAATTCCACTGATAATGGCTTATAAAATTGCTACTGGGTTGGAAGCTGTTTGTGATGTTGCACTAATCAAAACTTATTGCCGTTCTAATGTTGCTTGATTTGAAATGTCTCAGACAGCAATACTGCTGGATTCCATGTAAAAAGGACACACTTAAAATGGAGGAAAAACTGGCGGTTCTTGCGAAAGGAAAGCCGTAGTAATTGAAATGTGGCCGAAATAAAAATATTTATGAATATTTTTTTTTGGAAAAAATTCAATAACCTGCGAAGATAAAATAGAAGGAAGGTTCATTTTGGGGGGCTGGGAGTGGGGGATGGGGATGGGGGTCGGTCATTGATTTAATATTTCAATCGTAACAAATGTGGTCAGAGGGCACACATCATACGTCTGTCTGGTTGGAGTGCAAGTTGTTACTTCTACAATACATTGGTATTCTACAGCTATAATCGTGAAATAGGTACATGTATATAAAAGCATTACGGAGTTTTTCCTTTGAATTCCGGGACTAATGTGAATGAGAGAGAGGCCATAAATTTGGAAACCATTTAATTTCTTCTTTTAAAAAATACATATGAAACTTTTATCAAACTCGATATTACCAATTCTTTGGACTTGACTTTTTTGAACTGTTGGTAATATGTAAATAGTGCCTGTTTTGGAGGGTAACAGTTGAAAACTGTCACCCTCCCAAACAGGCACTATTTAATCTATTATACAGAATGTCTTAAATTTTTAGAGAATTTTATTGCTTTTATTTAGAAATGACGTGAATTCTACGGCGAACCATACGCGCATAATTTACGCGCATGTAACAATTCGCTGTGTTACCCGCTGCCAAGTATGTTGCTAACGTCGAGGTCTCAGGGCAATAGAACGAATTATCAACTGCGTCTAAACCAATCAGATTTCAGTATTAAACATGAGAGTATATGTAATAAAATTATTTGTGGTCAATATATTGATTTTAGATTTTATATTTTTACACCACTAAATGTAGTCCAAGCAACCAGTTGGATGGTTTCCTTGCTAAACAAGAAGATCATTCGTCGATTATTCTTACCGTCCTCTTTGATTTACGTGTAGTTCATTTTAACAAATAAAATATACAACATGACTTTAATTAATCAGGGTTGGAAGAAAGCGGGAAATACTAGTACTCATATTTCCCAGGACGATGGGATTTACTGCTACTAGTATTTCCCGGGAAATAAAGTACAACTGTATACTTACTACTATTGATCGTAACTGTTGGGATGAAAACAGTAGAACACTTCTCGTTAACCATTACATTAGCCTGGTCATTGTTTTTTACTTAAACATGTTGGGCTAGCAGTAATGCATTTGGCATCTTCTTATGAATAATCAATATTAATCTAGTGTTATTTGTTTTAAGACTTGATCCGGGTATAATGTACAATTTATACAGCTAACATAAACATGAAACCATAAGTTTTAGTCTCTGGGTTCTTTTAACGCGCGGTATGATAATTTGTCTGCACCGCTTGGTGTGCCATAGGACCGACGACATCCAAAAATAAGCATTCAATGCTCTAAAATTATCAAAGAAGCAAGAGACTGGAATTTTTGGTTTTATGTTTATGTTAGCTTTGCTATTTAGTTTGCTTCAGCTACTAAAAATATAGTGCCAGCAACTTTGTAGAGAATAGTCCTTTTTGTTATATGTATATGTGGCGTATTTTTTCATGCTAAGAAATATTTGATTGATTTATTTATTTAGATATGTTATATAAAGATAGATCTTCACAATAGATTACACAGTTTATATCAATCGGATTAAAAAGATATAGAAATTAATAAATAATTTTTATAATTGTTGTGGAGTCCACAACAAATCCAGCATTTGAATAAACCCCGCCTTAAATCAGTCACGTGATCCCACACTCAGTCTATCACAACAACAATGGCGACGACGAGAAAGATAGGTATACCGTTAAGTTTGACAGATTTGGCAAAGAAAGAAAAAGAGACAGACTGACAAGGATAGGAACAAAGGGAAGGTTGTCATCAGAGACCATGTAGATTGATGGAATAGGAATTAAGTTAAAGCCGAATTAAATTTAAGTTTTTATCATGAAGTTGTAGGGGTTTTGCTAGTCAGGTTCGTACGTGCTCCATGTTTTCCATGTCTTTACTTTATAAGTTAAAAACCATAAGTGGATTTTCGTTTAGAGGAGTTTTTGAATAAAGAATTAATAAACACTCTCAGTACATGCATCCCTCAGGGGGAGGGGGTGTTCAATCACTTTACCGTGTCGTTGATGCTAAAATCATGTTTCATCTTTATTACACATAATTTCCAATTCATATCGTTCTACATTAATGAATAACGGAACAAAATAATGCTTGGGGTATCATCTGATATAAGAATTATCTAATATAGGACACGAAAATCGTGATTCTTATTTGTAAACAAAATGTACTTCCATCGTGTTTTCCCGCACTCATGCGCAGTGGCTTACAAATGGCGGATCACAATAATATTCATCAGACGAGTAGCACAGTTTAGAGACAAAGAACATGTTTTACGGGCAAAGAGTTTGTAAAACGTCTATTTATAAGAAGCATGATGTATATTTTTACTGACTCATGTCAAAAATATTACTCCAAATACGCCACATATACTTTTAAGGAGTAGGTATAATCAGAGACATAAATAACAAGTTATTTATGTCTCTGATATAATCTAAATAACATGTAATTTATATCTATGATATAATTTAATGAATACTTTTCAAAAGTACATATCAAATTGTTTATGTAAGATTTAACGATTCATTTATTCTTACAAAATTAATTTACGTGGAGACGTTTATGTTTGTGCACATGGCGCATGAATTCAAAGACAATTGAACATCGCAGATTTCCAATGCAAAGATAAGGGGAAATATACACTGAATGTAAATATACATGTGTGAAAGATGGGCCGAGGAAACTGAAAAATGAAGTGTGACTGTTCCCTTACCTCAAAGTGAAACACACAAAAGAAGAAGCCAGTTAGCCCCAATCTAAGTAAACATCTTTCCTCGCTCCGCCTGTTGGATTTTGTACGAGTTTTTCGTTGCTTATTTTCTAAAATTTCTACATTACTGTGTTATTATATTATGATAAATACTACGATATATTTGAATTTGGAAGTGAAATTCTATTCGACATGGGTGAGAGACGCCTTAAAAAGAGACGAAAAGGATCAGCCGGGAACATAAATATGAGTGGAGCTCATATAAGTGTAAGTGCTAGTGAGGGGGAGAGTGAAAACTTGGAGGTCAAAGATGATATACGACAGAAAATCAATGAAAATAGTAAAAAGTTGAGCAGAATATTTAAGAAAGTAAATATTCTTGATGAGATACAAGCAAAACAAAGCGCGGAACTGAATGGTAGAGGTCAGGACTGTACAGGTTGTTTAACTATTCTTTCATGGAATGTTAATAGGTCAATTGTAGATAAGTTGTATAGGTGTTTAACATGCAACTCATGAGAGTGATTCCTCTATTACTTGGAAAATTATCTGTATCGTCTGGATCACCCTTTTTAAACATTGACCAAATTGTTCTTATATATTTTTAAACAAAGACTACAAGACTGTTTTCAGCAAGATTGTAATGCATTTTTTTTCAACATCATCAAAATGTGTTTTGTATACATATTTAACAAACAAGTTGTGTCTACAGTCTTACTGAAAATACAACTGTGTTAAGTAATTTAGGAAAATGTCTTCAGAGAGCAAAAACACTCAGAAAGAAGATGGGGGAATGAGATGGCGCAAATGCCCATTCGGTTCAGTTGTGAAATACTATTTTGAATTTATTTTTCCCAAATTAAATCTATTCAAATATATTATAATACAAGTTTGCAAAAGTAAAATTTCTAACGATAGTCAGTTTTTAATATTTTTAACAAAAATTAAGAAAAAAAAATATTGTCGGAAATTTTGGTGGTATCGAACCCATAACATAAAAACCCTAGATATATAAGGTTAGCTTATGTCAGGTACTCTTTTTTTTGGTCAGGTACTTTCACCACTGAGCCATTTCAGACACAACAAAGTGTGCTTTTTAAATATTATGTGTGACTTTGGCCACAAACCACCGGACTTGTATTATTTTTTCAAAACGTTCAATTGTTGGGATACAAAATTATATTTTTAATGTATAGTGGGTCATCTCTCCACGTTTTTGTTGATTGAAATCGTTTTGTTTTCCAATAGACCTTAATTAGACTATGAGAAAAATATGGAGCACAGACCCACTCTATAAAAGAAAATGCCTTGAAGTTCTAAAAAATGACAGTATTTGCAGGTTTTGATACAATGTACGTATACGCCTGTTTGAGTCAACATATTCCAAGTATTGAACATACTTATAGGTTAAAAATCAATGGTTCGTTAAATTTATATTGTTTTAAATGATTAAAAAAACCATCAGATTTTTGATACTTTAATTTTTTATTAGTCTGTCCGACCGTGTATGGGCATTTTACACGCCTTATCCACCCATCTTCTTTGTTTGTAATAGATAGATAGTCAATACTTTGATGCATTTAATACGTATATTGCTACATATTATGTCTTACATTGTATATATATTATGTATTCTTTGTATCTGATGAGCCATTTGGATTGGACACGATTTGAGATCAAACATTATATTTCTATTTTTAATGTATAAAATAGTTTACTGGTGTATTCTAAATGATTAACCACAATATTAAATGTTAAAGTCAAGTTACAAGCGAGATACAGAGGTAAGAATTGATTGTTATGTAAACAAAGCTCGAGTCTTGTAGTTGTTTTCAAAAAATGAAATGTAGAGAATTACCATTCTTAGACAAAATGACATGATGTAAAAAACAATTTAAACTAATTCAATATCTTCATAAATACTATTATCACAAAAGAAAGATACATTTGATTGTAACTTACACCAATACAACACATAATATTATGTAAAAAATGACAATATTCGAGCTTTGTTTACAAAACAGAAATTATGAACTCTGTATCTTGCTTATAACTTGATATTTGACTTTCAAATGTTGACATAGCATTATAATCGTCTATATTTATCATTATAAACATTGAAATTGGGAAAGCAAAAATTTGAAAATTTTGTCCAAGTCCCTTTAAGGAATAAATAAACTATTTTAAAACTACCTCACCAAACTGTTTACTTTGTGCTTTGATTGATTACAAATCTCTGTTAAATACAAAGCTAAAGGGCGGAAAAATCCGAACTGAAATTTGTATTTAGGGAATGAATTCAATATTTATTTGTTTTATACGATATAAAATGGTTTGGGGAAGTTTACGCTTTATAAACAGCAGAGCGGTTTATAAAAAAGCGTAAAATTCTTTATACGATATAAAATAATTTTTTAGCCAATCAAAAAGCGCGTTACAACCAGAACTAAATTATTCTGCAATAAGATGATCCTTGTGTAGGGAAAAGAGAATCTGGCGAATTTAAGATTTTTAATTTTGACAATGAAATGGTTAAAAATGTTGAATGGTGTTTTTATGCTTAGTTTTATTCCTACTATATATACATAAGTATATACATAAATATGGATTCAACAGCATGCAGAGTAACCTATATTAGTCAATAAGAGATCAAGGTACATGTACATATATAATAATGGTTATGTTTGTAGTTTTATAAAAATTATATGAAAAATAACGATCACTTACAGAAAACAAAAGAAAATACTAATGGAAAATAAAAAAAATGGAACTACATATAAAAAGAATAAAATAAAACACACAAAACTGTAGCCAAAGGATACAATATTATGGAAAGCCGTATGGTAAAGGTCAGCGAATGAATTTTTGTTGCATCTGACAGGCTTGAATGCTGAATCTGAGCCATAGGTTTTGGATGCTGGAGGAGGTTAAGATTTTTGGAGCTGGTTACAGCTTTTAGAGCAGGTGCCATCTGATGATTATGACTTAGATACTGTTGGTTTTAACTTCACCAAAATTGTATGGAGACTTTTGCACTTTACAGGATTGAATGCTGAATCTGAGCCATAGGTTTCGTATGCTGAATATGAGCTTTTTGAGCTGGTTATAGTTTCAGGTGCTTTTTGATAGACAAATCTTAGTTATTAGTGGTTCAATCTTTACCAAATTTGAATAGATGATCTTGTGAATTTGATGCACTCCACAGGCGTGGATGCTAAATCAGAGCTATAGGTTTCAGATGCAGGAGTAGGTTAAGTTTTTTTGAACAGGTCACTTGTTTAATAGATGATTGTACTATTTCAAACTTGCACTCTTGATTTAACTTTATATATGAATCGCAGAGGTAGCTTCAGATACAGAGCCTGAACCCCATCATCAAGGATGCTAGAAAAAAAAAACAACATCACTCAGTTTTGTTTAATAGATGTGTTTGTTGTTAAATGATATGACATGATTCCTATTATATAGTATTGTATGATATACTACATTATTGTATTATTTGATATAATACCATATCATATAATATTATATTGTAAAAATTATGTGATACTGTATGATATTGTATGATAATTTATATCATTAAATTTTTAATTATATATTATTCATTGTACATGATAAGAAACATAAAATTGGTCTCCTCAAGTACGTGTACATGCCGAAGTACTTTTATTAAAAATAATTATTTCATCTACAAATCGGACCAGCTAGGTTTGGAGAAAAAATCAAGAGCCACCGATGGAACAGACTGGATAAAAATAAAATGCCAAGAAACAAAAATTCATTCGCTGACCTTTACCATACGGCTTTCCATAATATTGTATCCTTGTGTGTTTTATTTTGTTCTTTTTTTTTTTGTTTAGTTACATTTTTTAATTTTCCATTAGTTTCTTCTTTTGTTTTCTGTAAGTGATCGTTATTTTTCATTTAATTTGTTGTTTCACATTTATGATAATGTTTTAAGAGCTGTTTAAAGTTTTTGGAGCAGGTGCTCTCTGATGATTTTATCTTAGATATTACTGGTCCTACCTTTACCAAACTTCCATTGGTGATGCTTCATCAATATCATACATGTACGACGCACCATCCATGTTTGGTGAAAGTAGTAACTTAAAAATGACTATCAAATTGCACCTGCTCCCAAAACTTTAACCTGCTCCAAAAACCTTAACCTCATCCAGCACCTGAAATTCATGGCCCAGATTCAGTATCCAAGTTTTTCAAATTCATACGTAGGTCCAGATGCATCATCCATGTAAGTTTGGTGAAGATAGGATAATTAATACATGCAGTGTGTGAACCTAAAAGCTTTAACCAGGTCCTGATGCCGACGCAGACGGTCTAACATACGTTGTCTCGGACTTCGTCTCGGTGAGCTAAAGAACATTCATTTCCAAACTCTGAATAGTGATTGAAAGCAAGAAGTACCGGTATGCCACAAGCTCTATTCATCCACAAACAAGTAGAGGCAGGGTATTCACTCTTCAACAGAACTTTGGTCCAGTACATGTACTTTCCTACGTATTTATTGAATAAATAATTAAGTATTTAATGAAAATCAAGAAACTTGTTAATGAGACATCCGTCGCACGGCCACCTGGTTTTAAAATTAGATATTTGTAAAGTAAAAGTGTCTTGTACTATAAAATAACAAGTTAATTATCACATAAAATTAAAAACCTTTTGAGGTAACGTACTATGAAATGACAAGTTAATTATCATAAATTACAGGACATTATCTACCTGACTTTTAAAAGAAATATTTTTAATGTCAGGTGCCTACATGTGCACAAACAAACTTATTTATCAAAGAAAATTAAAAACATTTTGAGGTAACTTACAACATTCCAGAAATATTAAAAACAATCTTTTGACCTACCTTGGAATTTAACCCAATCTACCAAATCTGCAAGAAAATGAAACAAAGTGAATGCAGAAAATGACAGCTTCATTCCTACAAGGGGTCTAAAGATTATTGTACAAATACAGTATAAATAGCAGAAACCCTTTGTAATTATTTTTCTTTAAAATTATATTAAACTTGTGGATTCACCGTGGAAGCAAGGTGACATACATGTATTTAGAAGCTTCAAGTTTATTTTGACTTTGAACCCTTGGATGAGGGACGGAGCAAGTTTGTTTTTACTTTGAACTGTTGAATGGGGGACGGAGCTGGTTTGTTTTTACTTTGAACCCTTGCATGAGGGACGGAGCAAGTTTGTTTTTACTTTGAATTCTTGGATGAGAAACGTAGCAAATTTTTTTTCTATTTTAAACCCTTGGGTGAGGGACGGAGCAAGTTTGTTTTTACTTTGAACCCTTGGGTGAGGGAGATCCTCGATCAAACAAGGGTCGTTAGCAACTGAATTTCTTGATTGAATGGAGCACCTGTTAAATCACCAAAACCAAGAGGTATTTGTATTTATATTGAATTTTGTTAAATTGGAAATATATGGATAATTTAATTAAAGTCAAATGTTTTCTTTAGCTTATATACCTCATGAAAGTAGTGACCACTACCCAAAAAATGGCTATTACTATAATTCGCTTCCTTCCTGCTTGTTTGACCCAAGATCACACCCCACCCTCAAATTCAAAAAAAGAAACTAAGATTTTTTAGGAACATCGATGAAGGGTAAAAATATATTTCACTACTTGGTGGGGTATCAATCTTCATCAGAGAGATTATTTTCTTTGCATTTCAAAACTCTAAAAGTGACCAAAATGCAATTAATTCACTTTAATCCAACATAATGAAAAATAAGAATGCATTTCATTTTCTGTTTTATTACAGGAGCTACATAATACATCAGTTGTTATAGATATTGATATATTAATTCATTTCAGGAGTTCATTAAAACGTTACTTCTTTCTACCTGCATAGTATTTTCTTCTGACTACAATATTATCATGAAATGTGATGCACATGTAAGAAATGTGTTGGTCACACATGATTATCTAATTGAAAATGAAATTACTAGAATTGCAATGCAGGATACGAGTAAATGTATCTTCAATATTTTCAAATAAAAACAAATACACAGAATAAAAATAAATTTAGCAATCTCAATAATCATGTTTAATATCATTTGATTTAGATCTGATAAAGCCATAGATTTAATGATTTTAGCAGCTTGTATAACATTATGCTTTTAAAATTAATACAAAGCATAGTTTTCTGCATCAATACCTATTATGTAAATACTACACCGTTGCATCAATGCATCAATTGGCTTTTGCAAAGAAAACAAAATATGAAATGGCCCATTAAAAAGACAGAATTTAAAAGTTATACACAGTGACTGTTTCAAAATTTAAAAAAATGAAAATTTGTTTCAAAATTAAAAAAAAAATGAAAATTTTGAAAAGTCAGTAGAAAACACTAGAATAGAGCAACACTTTATCCATCTGGTTAACACATCATTTGACTCTAAAGTGTAATTTAAAAAAATGCCCCTTTATTTTGACTATACATTTAATTTGCATACATGTATATTGAGTAATATAATAAAAATAGTTGTACAAAACTAAACAATATCTGATCATACAATCCAATAAATTCCTCTATAAAGGTTTCCTAGAAAATGAACACTTGTTGATACCTTCATATATTTTGTTTCTAAATGCAAGAGCCAATACAGAAAGTCCAATAAGAAATTGAACATATCAATAAACAATTATAATTCTAGTAGGAATGACAACTTTTTTTATTACCGGTATTCTAGCTTATATGTAGTCAACACTCAAAACATCATACTGTAGAATCTTTTAAATTTGTTGGGACTAATTTTCATAAATTGCCAGATTTCTTTTATACGTACAAGGAGATATAATTTCATGCATTCATTCCTATACACATAATTATTACAGCTCAGTTTTATAATTCATTGAAGATGTAATCTTGCAGATAAGGGGCACCTAACAAAATAAAAAAAATAACTTTAAGTCACCATAAATATTAATTATCCCACAGTGTACGTGTACTTGCATATCAACATCGGCCATAAAAGTAACTTTAGCATTTTCAAACTGGGCTTAAACA
The DNA here is from genome assembly GCF_025612915.1 of Magallana angulata. Taxonomy (NCBI): domain Eukaryota; kingdom Metazoa; phylum Mollusca; class Bivalvia; order Ostreida; family Ostreidae; genus Magallana; species Magallana angulata. Next base: position 44,779,681 of record NC_069113.1, on the reverse strand, counting down.
GAAATAGAAGGCTAGTCACATTTAACAGCTTCTTTGACTTTACAGTGAGCCATGGTTACAGAGACCATGCTGCTTCCCTGATATCTCATCAATCACCATATTCTCCCTTTATCAAAATGCCAAATACTGTATAAATACAAATATATTCAAACAAACCAATGTTCATCATCTGGCATGTTATCTTGACATTGTATACAAGACCTAAACTATACTTAGGGAAAGTTTTCTGATGATATTTAATATGCTTTATTGCCTTGCCTTTACTAAGTTAATGTTGTTTTTTTTCACTTCGTCTCTTCAAAGGAATGTTTTCCGTAATATGTGTTGGTTTTAGGGATTCTCTTTCCCATAGAAAAGCCCAACTTTTTCATTATGCATCAACAAAATTCAAGCATTGACCATTTATTTCATTCAAATACCCTCCTCGCAATCTTCCTCCACGTATAATAATTGAAGCTGTTTATTTATATATTTATCCAATTCAAGAAACACATTATCATTGATAAAGTTGAAAAGTTCACATCAAATCATGTCAACAATGACTAGCACTTGTGAATGTAGAGAGAGAATTTTTTTTAAAGATGATATGGGACACCTTTTGATATTAATGTGGATAAAAGTACACTTTCACTGGTTTATAATTTTCAAGTTTTACAATATCTGACCAAAAAAAATGTTTTAAACATTTTTAAAAGTTTAAATTATAAAAGCTCCAGTGGGATGCGAACTCCTGGATTATAGCTTCATAGTTAACACTCTAACCCATTGCACTGTTAAGTAACAAATTTGGTAAAGAAATTTTCTTTACTAAAATTAAGTACGTCACAATATGAAGGTGTCCTACACGACCTTAAATCACATAAAAAAAATGAAGCACTAAAAATTAACAACTTCTGAAGATTCATATTCAATATTCAGGATTGTATATTTAATTGTAAAGAAAGTCATTTACAAAATATATTATGCTTCTAGATCAGAATAATCCAAATCCTTGTGTAAACACAAATCACCAATAAACCAACAAAAAACAACGTTTTGTGTATTGTTGCACTGTCATACAGTCACTAAACAAAATAGCACTTATTTTTCATTTAAATGAGTGAACATCCTCAACAGCAGATTTTTATGGACTAAAAAAACAAACAGATGGGCCTGCCATTTTACAAAAATCATTTCCATAAAATTGATAGTTATCAAGCAAGCATTTCAACAAAAATTTAATACTATTGCAAATCAGCAATAACGATGCAGGGCCAATACCTATTTTCTGAAGAAAAAAAATTAAAACTTTTAACTATACCTGTGAATAAATGTTATCATGCATTGTGCACTACAAAAATGTGAGTGAATAAATCCGTTTTGTCAGAATTTGGTCATGTTGTTGGCCTTCAGTAGCTTTTTAATACTGACCTTTGCCAAATCTTGGATATTCACATTCTCAGATTTCTAGATGTTTCAAAATAACAATTATGATAACTCATCATGGAGTGTGCAGTATATACACTGTATATAATATTTACTCCATTTAAAAAAAAAAACACTTCAAAAAATCACTTAATTCAAAATTTCATATTTACGGATTTCATTTTATACTTTTGACGAAAAAAAATTTTCCTCTATGATTTTTGTTACAGTCTACATCAAACATAATGTATTTTGCCAAAAATTACAAAACATTTCTCTGACTAATTCCTTCTACATACATACTGATTCATAAAATTTGCCCAAACAACAGTTACTATTTCACCACATACACATCCATAAAAAACTAGTTTTTCTATATATAAGCTGAACAACAAGAATCCTTCAATGACCCGCCATCTTCGATGAACCTTGGATTTAGTCACACTCAATGTCCATCAACAAATCATCCCCCTCTAACTTCATTTTCTTCTCAACCGCGATGGACCGCACTGTTCCTGAGGCTGGTGCCGTCACCACCATTTCCATCTTCATGGCGCTGAGCACCAGAACCGGCTGACCTTTCTCAACCTTGTCACCTTCTTTGACCTTGACATCAATCACCTCCCCGGGCATTGGTGCCCCAACTGACCCCCTCACTCCTTTCAATGCCTTAGGATGAAAATGCAGCTCCTGAAAAAAAAACAGATTACATAATGCACTTCATAATTTCAATACTGAATGTGCCTGTCCGTGTAAGCATGTTCTAAATATATATCCCTTCCCTACCAAACTTTCTCTACACATCTTAGAATTAAACTTGTAATAGATGCACCAATACATATATATGCAAATCTATAAATTACAAATTTACTATGAGAATTTACCTTAGAAGCCTCTTCATCTTTAATCTTGACAGATCTTAGTTGTCCGTTCAATTCAAAGAACACTTCTCTCTCTCCATTCTTGTTTAGATCTCCACATGCCAAAGTTTTAATAGACAGAGTTTTTCCTTTCTCTATTTTCACCTAAAAGCCATTTATAATGATATATTTACATCTACTGAGTATGATTCCTGCTGTTTATTATGGAAACTTAGAGTTAATTCATTGCTCTCTCCATGAAATGCATAATGAAAAATGGTTGCATTCATTACTTTTCCATAGAGAAACACTAGTAAGTTATTATATTTTCTTAGTGGTGAGTATTCTTTGTTAGATTTTGTCTTATTTTGTCTGTAAAAAAGGTTTTCTATACTTTGTGATGAAATTAAATTATACAAAACTAATCATTTCCACTAAAAAATTTATGGTATTACTACAGGAAAAAAATCCAAACAAAGCACACACCTCCATCTCCTGAGCAACTTTAGGTCCAACAAAGAAGATCTTTGTGTCGAGTGTATCGACAGGGCCGTACTTGTCATGGAACTCCAGGAAGTCATCGGTGACCTTTGGATAGAGGGCAGCACTGATGACATGTTGCTCCTTCACATCGTGACCATGCTTCTCGACAAGGTCCGCCTTCAGTTTGTCAAAATCAACAGGGGGGAGCGACTCACCAGGCCTACCGTCCAGACCTTGCTGTCCCTTCAGAATCTATGGAGATAAGGAAGAAAAGTTCATAAAAGAATTTTGTATTCAATGTGGCAGGGAATCCAATTACCGGTACTGGACTTCAAGATGCTGTAAACCAACTTTTTTTCGCAACAAATTTATATCACAAATTACTATATATAAACTGGTTTGCGCTGACTAGTTTTTGCAATCAAGCCTTATCATCTACACCTGTAATGTTAGGACAACCTTTGAGCAAGGACTGGATCTTGCCAAGTGATATTTCTCGCGAACCTCGTAAAAATGTCTCTCGCGCAAATAAAATTTTGTTCACAGAATTGCATAGTTTCAATTTAAGAATAGGTCCTGTTTTATTTCTGCTGACCATTGGAAATACCTTAGTTATGGAATGTAAATATTTTAAATTAGAAAAGCAGAATTTTTAATAAGTTTGATGAGGTGGTGTACAATTTGAGTGTCCATGACTTTGCACAGCTTTTTATTTCCATGCAGTTAATTGTGCTATGCTGGAACTTTCTTCAGTTTTGAGTTTTGGTTCACACTCATCATCTGTACCATTATTGTATTAAAAATTGGGATTTGAAGAAATTTATAGAGAAAAAAAATTTATAATGTTCCTTACAGCACATTCGTTTTCATGGTATAGTAAACAAAGCATGAAACCAAAATAACTCGCATATCCAATGTAGCCATTGATTTTTTTTACTAAGAATCTAGTAAACTGACATCAAAAGAATCATATAGGCAGCAGTTTACCAGTAAATTGTTTTATTTCTTCATAATAATTTTTCTACACCAATATATATTATATAAATAGTGCCTGTTTAGGAGGGTACCAGTTGAAATTGACACCCTGAGAACACCATTGTCAACCGACGCAAAGCGGAGGTTTACAATGGTTTTCGACGGGTGTCAATTTCAACTGTTATTCTCCCAAACAGGCACTATTTATTTTATTATACTGAATGTCTTAATATTAGAGAATAATTTACTGCTTTTACATAGAAATGAAGTTAATTCTACGGCGAACCATAAGCGCATAATTTATGCGCATGTAACAATTTGTTGTGTTACCCATTGCCAAGTGTGTTGCTAACGCTTAGGGTAATAGAACGGAATATCAACTGCGTCTAAACCAACTAGATTTCAGTATTTAACATGAAAGTATAATAATAGAATATGCCAATTTAAGAGGGATTGGACATTGAAAAAAATCAACTTTAATGTTTATCCCTATACCAATTCAAGTGGTCAACATTTTTTTACATTTCCCCATTCGGTTACTTTTAACAATAATTTCATATATTCAATAGAAATCCTTCAAACAGAAATGTTAAAAACATGGGGAAAAACCTTTGAGATGACCCCTTATGAAACTATTAATCTGAATGGTAAATGTATGTTTGTTTTATAAAATCTTTATAAAATCAATAGCAGTAAAACATCATGCAAGAGATTTCATCCAAATATCTACACCCTTGCGAATGTGTTCGGAATGTTTTCTTTATCGTTGCATAATATATAATAAATCTAGAGGTGCTCGAATAAAAGTTCACGAGACTTCACCGACATTTGTTCAGTTCCTGTGAAATTTCCAGCGGAAGTAAATGTGTTTGGATAATATTCTCAAAATACATAAGAACTGATCGTTTTTCATATCATATCCAACTTTGATTTATGTTTAAACATGAAAATCATTTAAAATGTATGTTTTATTTCACCATCTAGCGGTTAAACTTAAATTAAACGATGATATTCAGAACAGAGTTATTGTTTGTGTTCAACCATGTGTAGAGTGGTTGAAAATATAAACATTGGGTTGCTTAATAAAATCATAGCCATGTTTGATGCTTGTTATGTGCAATACCAGGTTTTAAAAAAAAATAATGGGTATCTTTTTTGCATAAAAACTTCGTATATAGAGCCATTTTCAAGAAACATTCTGCATAAAATAGTAAGTCTGTTTCACTATTGATGCTATTACTAAGTCAGGCGCAGATTGAAAATAAACCCTTAGCAGGGATCTCTACTAAGCATGTTAATTGTTGCAACAGCAGAACAAAAACTATTTTTAGCCGGGCTCTGCTGAAAGCAGAGCCCTGGCTATAGGCAGGCAAATCGCCAATGTTACTATAAATAGCACAAGTAAACAAAAAACCAAACAGCGTCAAGGTAAAGCTTCCGCTATACCAAATAGTTACAAAAAGAGCCACGTTTTGTCAAAAGTATTGGCATTTTGTTTCTGTTTTTTTTTAATTTCGAATGAATTGTCTATCTTTTTTAGTTTTCTTATTAATAACGTGTTTTTAAAACATTACTATGCATTTTGGACACATACAATGCGCATGAATTTCCATGAACTACTTTGCTGCGCGATGAAGAAATGGGGATTAAATATATCTTATGCTTGTTGCAAAATTCAAGGCAGCAACTGTTGAACTTTTTAACTTCTACTAGACAGACATAATTTTTGTTTATAGCCGCTTACAAAATTTGGTCGCTCTCTGGTGCTTTGCCGACATTGTAAGCATGAGAGAGAGAGAGAGAGAGAGAGAGAGAGAGAGAGAGAGAGATTCAGTCTTTACTACACAATATGCATAAAGACACACCAAAAGAGCCCGGCTCTCAGTACTTCAGTACTTTGATTTGTATTGTTACATTTATTTCTAGAACACATTTTATCCATCAATTAATGAAGATAAAGTTTAAAATCAATAAACGTTTAGATTTTATAGTTGACTACAAGTACCTAGATTCTATGAAATAGACTACAAACACGAGGCACAATTTTTACTGCGAAACCGAAAGGGTCAAATATAACCACGTGGTCCAAAATTAAAATGACAATAACATTCGCAGGGGTGATCTGGGTATAAATAATTAAACTCTGCCTCGTTGAATGTATTAACGGGGGTTGTCCCAAAATAGCATAGACAAGTGGCGTTATTCAGTCAAACGAAGGCAAAGAAGAATGAAACTTGTGCCACAATGGGTTTAAAAAATTTGCGTTCAAATTATGGTTTGAAATTAAATATTGTTTGAAATTAAACAAGTTAAATAAGAGAATGCTGGATCACAAGTTCAACATCCGGCGCAATGTCCAAAGCGAAATGTTAAAATCAACATAATGAAATGAGAAATTCGAGGAAAAGGACTTTTTGAAAAAAAAGTTCAAATAAAAAATACATCATTCTATATTTGTTAATAATTAAATTATTTACTCAGAAAAAATTGTGGCTATAACAAATCTTTTCCAGATTTTATAGAGCATTTTATGTCAAGTTGAATATTTAACTCGAAATAAAATGACGACGTCAGCGTTTAAGGTGGCGCAGCTGTAACTGATAAAATTTCATAAAGACCTTGAAACAAATCCTAAGCAGCTTTTGACGTAAATAAGATTAACAAAATAGCTTAGAAATGCATATTGTGAATTAGTAGTCCAACAACATTGAACATATTCGGATGAGTATGATGACAATAAGTGAAAAAAGAAACCTAGACCAACAGAAATGGACGTCAAAATGCTGAATTAAGGATGAACATACGATACAAGTAATACAGGGCAAGTTTGGAGTCGGTAAATCATTTGTACTTAGGGAATTTTTTTTTAAAACTAGAAATGTATGTTGAATGTATACTCAGAATACAAGTTCAAAGAGATATTTTTTGAGATTTTTTGGAAATAAAAGGAAAATGTCATCGTAAATGAGGTTGAGGGTCTAGCAACAATGTAAAGACTGGACATTTTTGACATGGCACATTGCGCTGCCTGGCAAAACTTGTTGTCACTAATTATTCATTTTCTCAAGAAATAAAAAAAAAGTACAAATTTGAATTTTTTAATATTGATTGCCAAAGGGCCATTGAAGAAAACATAGAAGTCTAATGAAATTGCAATGAAAAGATTTTAAGTTATTATGTGTTCTGTCTACACTATTTTGGGACGACCCTCGTATTTATCACAATTTTGAAAATAAACTGTGAAGTCTTGCTTTTATTACGCACCTTTTTCCACTTAATTGATATTTGATCCAAAGTGGGCGTTGTGTATTATTCATAGGAATATAATTTGAATCCATTTCCAGGATACTGTGGGAGTGTGAGTGCTAGGTGACAAAAAACCTAATTCTTAATTGAATTTCTATGTACATGTATTAGAGTATTGTGTCACTGTTCCTTGCATAACAGAATAGACAAAATTTATTGATACAATGTATTACTTGAAATCTTTACATAGTATAATATAATATAATATCTGTATAATATGGTATACATGTATATACATGTTAGGTCCAATTCTCTGATTATTTAAGGAGGCCGATTTGGGTTTTTTTGCGGAAAAACTACAATAGCATAACTCTTTATTTTTTAACCATATGTAATTTAACCCAACTCTAGTTTATTTGCGAAGGTTCATGAAAATCGACCGTCTGGTTCTTTTTAGGGACCATCTCAAAATAGAGGTACATTTACTATAGGAATATATAGGAAACTGTCATTTTCCGCACATCAAAGCAGTTTTAAAAAATACTACAATAGCTTTTTTTCTCAAATTGTGATATATGATAAGTAATATCATTTCCTACTTTATATGTAAAAAACACAAAATTCTACCGTCTGGTTTTTAGTGGGGGCCATCTCAAAATATTAAAATGCACCAAATTTTGCTATATATTTGGATCATCGCAAATGATGATTGGTATAATGAATTCATTCCAAAAATGAGGAAAATGTCCTCGAGGATAGCATCATTCTGTATATAAAATTTCAACAGCGTACAATTTTTACTTTTTCTTTTATGTTATTTCTTATAACGTATTCCTACAAAGCTTCATTTTATCATAACGTCATAAAAGCGCAATGGCAATGCTCCCCTACCGCACAACGTAAAAATCGTGTTAAAAATAAAAATTTCCTTCAAAAATCTAAATATTTTTATCTGTATTTTGTTTATTGTGTTCAATTTTATAAATGATATCGAAAAAAATTCATAAGAAGTATAAATCAACTGTATAATATTAGAATGCGCAAAAACATGCGCAATGCAAACTAAAGTCGGCCTCCTTAAAATAAAAACTCACAAGAAATGTCATGGCCAACACTCTGGAGAGAACATTTTGTTTTAGAATACTGAAAGTAAGTATCCAAACAAAGTTGAATAGTGCTAATCAGATTCATCCTATATCTATTATGTTTTTGTATTAAATCTCTATAATCTTTTTACCTTACATCTGTGACTTTTTTTGTACCTACATATGTTACTGCTTAACTTTTCTGGAACTTTTTTATATAACCTTGTTGTACCTACCATATTTTTGATAGAAATAATAAATTAAAAATTATTGCATACAAAATAACAATAACTTTTTTATGTTAATTTGAAACTTAGTTGAAAAATTTGAAAGTCCCAAATTATTCTAAGATATGACTTCTTTTGTAATTTTGTCATTTTTTCATAGTTAATAACATTGCTTTATTGGTTCCTTGTACTTGTATTTGCAACTCGTGAATATTTCATTTCTTCTGGCTAGAAAGCGATGCTAAACTTGTTATCAAACTAAGTATTTAAGGAGAAAGAAAGACATACAAAGAGTATGTCCTGCATTTATCATTATTTTGAAGCAAAGATTACATTTTATAATTTTGTTAAACATGTTTCTTATGAACTTAAAATAATGATGACGACACTGATAATTAAAGGGTAGTCCATAATATAAAATGCATGGTTGTCCTTTAAAGTTAGATGTCATCCAGTCTACATTTATTTCAAATGCCATAGTCTTGACTTAATGTCAGTTTAATAATATATAAACTTTAAAGTTTGATGCCAAGGTAATTGTAACAATCGCATTTTATGTCTAAAAATTCAGACATTGACTTTTTTTTTTTAGATTTATATCTTCTAAAATTTTAGAATAGGTCATTGCAAATTGCCAGTAAATACACGTTATACTAAATCTGTTAACATAATGGTAAAGACATTTTCACGAATATATAAATTACATGTAATAGATAATTTCAAGCAGCAGAAAATTTAAAGATCCGGCTAATCCAAATTAATAGATCTGTCAAAGTTGTAAACATGTATTAATCTTGGACAATGCTTCAAATGCGAGTATGATGCAAATTCAAATTTTGATGCCCAATTTTAAATGCATATATTTTCTAATTTTGTCAAATCTAATGTCAGGACCTCATATTGCACCATAGGCAAAACAAAAACATTAACGGTATAAAGGTTTGATTGATATCTAAAATTGAGGTTATCTGTACCTTGGTCCTGAGTGGTTCCGGATAACCCCCTGGCGGTACTCCGAGATATCCCTGGAAGTATTCAATCACCGACACAGGGAAAGACAACTCCTCTGCACGGTCCTCCACCATTTCCTTGGTTAGTTTGTTCTGAACCATAAACTGGGCCATATCTCCCACCACTTTTGAGGAAGGAGTCACCTACAAATTGTACCATCTTTCATTAAATGTTGTACATGTATCATGGATATACATTAATCTTCATTTCAAAACAAATATCAAGTCAAATACTGACATAAGAACAATCTTAATACACTATTTTAATTAATTTCTATCCCCTTCTCTTTATTTATTTAAGATACTAAAACATAGGTAATCACAGATTACAAAGCTCACCGAGACGAGGCATCAACTTTATGAGGCATCACCTTTAAAACCACCTTTATCATATGATATGAAAATCATAGTTAATGATCTTGGATATTCATGGATACTGTTTTGACACAATATCGTATATCATATGTAAAAAAATTGTATGATAATCCTATGTTCATTTCATACATTATTATAAGATACAATGTTAATATAAAATATGATATTGCATCCAATGATACTTACAATATATATCATTTAATACAATATAATACTGTAATAAATATTGATGCAATATGATTTTGAAACATATAATATGACATTGTATCGTGTTATACATCATTGTATTTAATCACATAATACAATATCATAATATCTAATATAAATACAATATAGCATTATTTGATACTATATCATATCACATAATACATCACAATATTGTAACATATGATATTATATTGTATAATATAGTATAATTTTGTATTGTATGATATTGTATCATATTTGATACACAATATTGTATCATATGATACAAAATAATTTGATAAAACATTGTTTCATATCATATGATACAATATCATCTGATACAGTACGATATTATATAATACAATATCATTTTATACAATATCATATCATATGATACAATATCATATTATACAATATCATATTATATGATATCTTATAATATCATATAATACAATTTCATGTATTATAATACAATATATTATATAAACCAATATCATATTATACAATATTGTATCATACGATATGCTATAATTATAATATACAATATCGTATCATATGATACAATATCATATATTGCAATATAATATGAAACAATATCATTCGATAAAATAATATATTATACAATATCATATTCTACAATATTGTATAATAATATACAATACTATACATAACAATATCATAATACAATATCATATAATAATGTACAAAAAAATTGATACAATATCATATCATATAACTTTTTACAATATAATGTATGATATTACATTGTATCATATAAAACAATAGTGTATCATATCATAGAATACTATATCATAGGAATCATGTTAAATCATTTAACAACAAACACATCTATCAAGCAGGTTTGAGTGAGGTAGGAGAATTTTTAGCATCCTTGATAATGGAGATCAGGCTCTGCATCTGAAGCTACCTCTGCAATTCATTTATATTATAGTTAAATCAATTATGCAAGCTATTATCTATAAAACATGTAACCTGTTCCAAAAAACTAAACCTCATCCAGCATCCGAAACCTATGGCTCAGATTCAGCATTCAAGCCTGTCAGATGCATCAGTATCATGAGATGCATCATCCCTGCAAGTTTGGTGATGTAAGGACCAGTAATAACTAAGATATAATCATCAGAGGGCACCTGCTCTAAAAACTTTAACCAGCTCTTAAAACCTTAACCTCATCCAGCATCCGAAACCTATGGCTCAGATTCAGCATTCATGCCTGTCAGGTGCATCAGTATCGTAAGACGCACCATCCTTGCAAGTTTGGTGAAGTTAGGACCAGAAATAACTAAGATATATTTTTTAGCATCCTTGATAATGGAGATCAGGCTCTGCATCTGAAGCTACCTCTGCCATTCATTTATATTATAGTTAGATCATATATGCAAGTTTGAAATAGTGCTATTACCTACATATATTAAACATGTGACCTGTTCCAAAAAAACTAAACCTCATCCAGCATCCGAAACCTATGGCTCAGATTCAGCATTCAAGCCTGTCAGGTGCATCAGTATCATAAGACACACCATCCATGTAAGTTTGGTAAAGTTAGGACCAGTAATAACTAAGATATGATCATCAGAGGGCACCTGCTCTAAAAACTTTAACCAGCTCTTAAAACCTTAACCTCATCCAGCATCCGAAACCTATGGCTCAGATTCAGCATTCAAGCCTGTCAGGTGCATCAGTATCATAAGACGCACCATCTATGCAAGTTTGGTGAAGTTGGGACCAGTAGTAACTTAGAAATGGCTATCAAAGGGCACCTGCAACAAAAACTTTAACCTGCTCGAAAAACCTAACTTCATCTAGCATCCGAAACCTTCGGCTCAGATTCAGCATTCAAGCCTGTCAGGTGCAAAAGTATCATAAGACACACCATCCATGCAAGTTTGGTGAAGTAAGGACCAGTAGTAAGTAAGATATAATCATCAGAGGGCACCTGCTCCAAAAACTTTAACCAGCTCTAAAAACCTTAACCTCATCCAGCATCCGAAACCTATGGCTCAGATTCAGCATTCAAGCCTGTCAGGTGCATCAGTATCATAAGACACACCATCTATGCAAGTTTGGTGAAGTTTGGACCAGTAGTAACTTAGAAATGGCTATCAAAGGGCACCTGCAACAAAAACTTTAACCTGCTCCAAACACCTTAACCTCCTCCAGCATCTGAAATTCATGGCCCAGATTTAGCATCCAAGTCTCTCAAGTCCATTAGTAGGTCCAGATGCATCATTCATGCAAGTTTGGTGAAGATAGGACAAGTAATAAGTTAGATACAGGACCTGCAACAAAAACTTTAACCAGGTCCGGACGCCGACGCCGACGCCGACGCCGAGGGTATAGCATAAGCTCCCCCCGACTTCGTCTCGGTGAGCTAAAAAGTATGTGTGTGGTTTTCACATTCATGAGTGTTCAAAGGGAATTAACTCAAAAACATTTTAAGTCAAATACAGGCAATGCATGATAATTGAAAATTTATATGGGTTTATCCCTTCAACTATTTTTAGAATCGGTAGGACAACAAAGAAGTGCCATTAAAATTAAAAGTTCCTTTATTAGCAGACTACATAAAAAAATAATGAAGCTATGTATTATTATGAACATCATACTTGTAAGTGAGGATCATTTTTCCTGTAAGTATATTAAGCAAAATGTGATTTAACCTGAAAGTGTATGGAACTATTTTGTGTTATTTGATGCTTCACTGATAGGCAGGAGTTTACTACTTTCACTTTCTTTTTGAGGGGTTGACGTAAACAGACGGATTTTGCGGAAAAACAAATCCGACATCAAACCACGAAACTCGGACCGAAGATGGACAACTTGTGTAGCTTCAGTTTGAGGGATCACTCGTTGCTGAACGAAAATTAGGGAGAATTCTGTGTGACATTATGTTAACATTCCCGGCTATGGAAAATGTATTAGTGGACTATACCCATATAATATAATACATGTACATAGTTAGATAATCACATATAAAATATGTTGGGTTGGTGGGATGTTAATATAAATTACTTATCACACTAGTGCTGAGTCTAAAAGAAGTAGCATCCCATCTTTCAGGTAAATACCACTGAAACAGCACTCACAAATTCCATCTTCACTTATCAATAAACCATTTTGTAAATTACTCGACTAAAGACCCACTGAAGGTTTTAACCCTGACCTAACCTTTGGAATATCTCCCAGGAGTTGATTGGCCTCCGCATACATCTTCTTCACCTCCTCAAACTGATCCGCTAACCCGAGACTGAAAGCCTGGAACTGCAGGTTTGTGTATTGGCCACCTATTAAACATTCAATTATCACAATCAGAACAATGAACATTAAACTGATGCGACTGCATGTAGATTCCTTATTTTATACAAGTACTAAATTAGCCAATTTTTATTAAAACATGAACAAAGAAAATTGCAATGATTTTTGGTTAACACAAATTGCATCTTATGATTTTACACAGACTGATATTATATTTCTTGCATTTATATAATTAGGTCTTTGCAGTAAATTTCCAAACTAAACTTTTTTGTTACACTCATTATACTCTTGTAAAAAATAAGAAGTTTTTCTGACCTGGAATCTGGTTTATATAGACATCAGAGTTGCCACTCTTTAGCGTTTTACAGCATTCAAAAGGAGCATACAGATTCCTGGTCTGTTCCCAGTACGCAGAGTAATCTGTTACATCGGACAAAGAGATGCCTGAAAAAAAGTCACAGAATAACATAAAATAAGGCTGTAACTTAAACATACCCATAAGTTGATTATTCTAGGCAATGAACCTTTCAGATCCTATGGTATTCAAAGCTGGCCCTCTACTGATCAAGCTTACAAGTATTTAACCCTTGTGCCTGAGCTGGTAAACAAGTCTCATTTTAATATATCACACTGCAACGAAAGATTTACATGTTACAGATACACTCAACTTCTCTTGCATTTTCTTTCTATAAATAATAATTATGCCTAGAATTAGTGCATGTCTAATGAGCTAAATATAAACTAGCCAAACTTTGAAAATACTATTAGTGTGGAAAATCAAAAAAAATACCTTAAACTCCAAAAACAATCGCAATTTTGAGGTTCTATGAAATTTGATGGAAGACAGCATGCAGAGAGAGCTGTGTAATTTTAACAGTCAATGGAGTCGAACAACTTCTCTTTATGATTTATATCAAATTGGTCATGGTAAGCTCCCCTGGGGCTAAGTCCAGGGGCTCAGAATATCAAATTTTGGACAAAGCTAGTAAGCATTTAAAATCTATACTCTACAGCTACAGAAAAGATATGATCGAATATCTCTTACCAAATTTTACAAATGTTTTAACATTAATTTTTTCCTACACAAATCTTGAAAATAAATAAAAACTAGAATGTCTGTATCAGCAATCTAGAAGATATGTCACAGTTTTTTTTAAACATGTCTTTCAACGATGATTTCTTAAACATCTGAAAACATAGTAGTTTTCTTTCTCATATTTGGCCTTTCTGAAGACCAAATTTAAGCTGCAAAATTACAATAATGACACATGTCATTGTTTATATTCATTTTACACATAATCGTCAGTCCAGCACCTACCTGCATTGAAGTCCTTTAATGGCTAATACCTATAACCCCCTCATCATATGGATAATGTACTGTGGAATCATCATTGTTGGTGGGGGACCTATGTTCGTGGTATTCATAGGTATCCCTTGCCCATGAATTTACATTCCCTCTAACCTATACACTATCAATTGTTTGATATTTATTAAAATTATCCCGATTGCACTACCAACGAAATTACATTCCCACAAACAAAGAAAAGTTTGGCTACCAACGCACATTGACCCCCACGAAAAAAAATGATTCTACAGTAAATCCTAACTCCTGAGTTACCAGTCCCCCTACCTGTATCCAGGTCCGTTCCCTCGAGGGCTGCTACCACCGCCCCCATGCTGGGTTGTGAGGTCAGACCAGACATGGAGTCCACTGCCACATCTACCACATCGGCTCCTGCCTGAGCTGCCGCTAACATGGATGCCACCCCCGCACAGGCCGTGTCGTGGGTGTGGACATGGATTGGGATGTCAGGGAATTTCTCCCTCAAGGCCCCAACCAACATTGTAGCTGCCCTTGGTTTCAGGACACCTGCCATATCCTATTTAAATTGAAATTTAAAATGATAGTTCATGTCATTAAAGAAAAAAAAAATAATATCTGTTTTAACATATAAGAACTATACAGGATTTACTTTCAACATTTCTGAAGGATTTTTTTTACTGGTTCTCTGTAATACATATAGTTACGTATACTAGTTAGTTACCTGTGCATTCATGTAGCTACTGACCTTAATACTGAGAATATGAGTTCCTGCTTTGACCAGTTCTGTGGCCAGATTGACATAGTACTCCAGATTATACTTGGTTTTACTGGGGTCCGAGACATCACCAGTGTAGGAGATTGCTGCTTCTATCACTCCACCTACAGAAGCAATTCAGAGCTAGTATGAAATTCTAGAATTCTATTTTCATAGGATTCTAGCCATGAATTCACTCTAGCTGCAATATTTCAAGCACTGTCATTTTGAAACATTGGATCAAGAAAGTATAGAGCATATTAAAATTATCAGAATTATGTACAATGTACATGTGCCAGTACTGTATTTCTCAATAAGTAGATTATCCAATTGAAAATCCAAAAGCAAGGATATATTTCTACAACTAAATACCCTGGTATTGTGATATATAAATCCGTATACACCAAATTTTTAAGCATTGATGTGGACACTTTCTAGAGTTTTAAATTATGTGAATTACACCACAATTAACACTTAAATCCCCTTATTAACAGTCTAATAGATACATCATTATTTCACTATACCTGCTTTCCCTACTGCATCCATTCCGACAACAATATTTGGGAGATAGTTCAGGGAGTCAAAGATTCTAAAAATGTCCATCCCACTCTTAACAGCCATGTCACAAAACCTGTCAACAACCAACTCTTACAGTATTGCTTTAAACATATGTTTATACAAATGTAGAACTAGAATTAAGCATAAGTTCTTTGAGCATAAGAGTCTTTGATTGCTCTCCCTTCATACAATTATGTGTATATTATCAATAGGAATACAGGTATTAGTAAACACAATATATCTGTACTAGTATACATACAGGTATACATGTAGGAAAAAAAATTGATTTGCATGATTATGTATATAGTAACCGAAAATGACATTTTTTTTCAATCAGATTATCAGTAGAAATTACAAAGGCTTATATAGGAAATGGATCGGTGTTTTGATTTTATATCACATTAACCGAATTATCACATTAACCGCGATCAGATTAAGTGGAACCCTCTGTACTGGTAATATAAATTCTATATAGTAGGCAGTTTTATAAGACTAATGTACAAATAATACTTCAATTGCAAAATTACCAGTGATTATATACATACCGATAACAGTTTACAAAAGTAAATGAATGCATTATTACACCATTTTTCTTCTATCATTTAAGATCTTATGAAGTAATGAATGTTTTCAGTATTTTTAATGTTACAGTAGCTATTAATGACAGCAAATATTTTTTTTCTAACAATTACTCTAATTATATGACAACACAATTCCTGCACTGAATACTGCTGTGCCTTACTTGTAGACCACATTGTCAGGGTAATTGGTGTAGCCCACAGCGTTGGCACCCCTCAAAAGCATCTGAAAAGGAACATTGGGGACGAGCTTCCTCATCTCTTCCAGTCTTTCCCATGGACACTCGTGGAGGAAGCGCATAGCAACATCAAAGGTGGCACCTACAGACAGTAAAAAATGGCATATAATTCACACTTGTATATACTGTTTTATTCCTAATTAGCATTTCTGTCCCTACAAGCGTCCCTCTAGCTTTTTTCAATTATTAGAAAAATAGGTATGGCCCCTTTTGTTACCTTGTAATCAAGTTTAAAGCTTTCATTTAGTGTTGCTTGTCCAAAAAGAAAATGCCATAATACATATAACACTTCCAGTCTACATGTATCTAACTTATCTAATTGTCAGTATTTTCCATAATGTTCCCCAAACAAGAGGCCCATGGGCCACATCGCTCACCTGAGGAACAATAGGTATGATAAAATCAGCTTAATGGAGTCATAATACAAACTATCTGGACAATGTATAATAATACATGCAGATCCTGTATAATTAAAAACCCTTTTTTTCCTTTGAATATTCTTATGTTTATAATCATTAGTCCCTTTTCTAACAGGATGATTTTATAGTCATATCATATGTTGAGTATTGCAGTTCTCAAAAAGATCCTTAACAATATAATTTATATAAGGGATATAAACGTACATCAAACTCTGAACCTTCTCGGGAGGCCAATAGTCCTGGGGCCAAAGTCTTAACAATTATGAAGAATCATCTGGCTGATTAGTTTCTGAGAAGATTTTTTTAAAGATTTACCCTATATATTCCTTTGTTAAACTTTGACCCTCCCATTGTGGCCCCACCCTACCCCTGGGGATCATGATTTTCACAACTTTGAATCTACACTACCTGAGGATGCTTTCACACAAGTGTCCGCTTTCCTGGCTGATTAGTTTCTGAGAAGAAGATTTTTTGAGATTAACTCTGTGTATTCCTATGTAAAACATCGACCTCCCATTGTGGCCCCACCCTACCTCCGGGGGTCATGATTTTCACAAATTTGAATTTACACTACCTGAGGATGCTTCCACACAAGTTTCAGCTTTCCTTGCCGATTAGTTTCTGAGAAGCAGATTTTTAAAGATTTACTCTATATATTCCTATGTAAAACTTCGACCCCCCCCCCCCCATTGTGGCCCCATTCTACCCCAAGGGGTTATTATTTTAACAACTTTGAATCAACACTGCCTGAGGATGCTTCCGAACAAGTTTCAGCATTGCCGGCTGATTAGTTTCTG